>NC_079972.1:8487985-8800485 GCF_029852145.1 Microplitis mediator
GAACCCATGATAAAGCCTCAGTGTTACCATTGTTGAGTTACCATAAATCGATAGCTGATCGACAGTAAAATTATCATGAAAGTATGGTAATTTAATTGTAAAATTACTGTAAAATTACTATATAACCAGAGTGACGAAATGGCACAAAACGACTGTGAATTCACTATGAAATTACCATCAATACACAGTAAACTTACGGTAAAATTGATTTCACTGTGATTTCACTGTGATTTCACAGTAACCCCGAATCCGCGAGGGATGTGACGTACATTTGAATTATATTAAAAATATAAGTAGGTACTTCTAAAAGAAATATATGCAGATTATAGTAGGTGCATATAAAAAATGTGAAGAATGATATATAAACTAAATATATTAAAAATATATACAAAATATAAGCCGAACATATGATTGAAATGTATAAAGAATATATTCCGAGAAAAATGATTCCAAAAGGACTAGGCGGAACTATGATGGAGTTTTCCTTGGAAAATTTGGGCCTGAAAATTTAGGGGAGGTAACCTGCAGGGGTGCCTAGAAAAACCGGTCCAAATTAATTTGTCACACGGGTTTTTGTAGGAGTTTATTTTTAATAGAAATTTAACCTAAAAGAAATAATTGAGGTCAGCAGCGGAGGTTTCTGAGAGGAAAACTCCAAAATGACCGTGAAGACCGTCATTAAAGTCTTCGTAACAAAAATTTGGGCCTGAAAAATATAGGAGTAGTAACTTGCCAGGGTGCCTTCAAAAAAAGTTCCAAAAGTGTCATAGGAGACTTTGTGGGAGTCTTTCTAGACAAAATTTAGGCCTGGAAAAAATATGACTGATTTCCTGGATCCTATGAAAATTTTCGACTTTTTTGTCCAGGCACTTTTGTTAGTTACTATCCCTATTTTTTTCAGGCACAAATTTCTTCTAGAAAAACTCCTACAAAAACCCGTGACAAATTTGGATCGGTTTTTCTAGGCACCCCTGCAGGTTACCTCTCCTAACTTTTCAGGCCCAAATTTTCCAAAGAAGACTCCATCATACGTCCCCCTAGTCACTTTGGAATCACTTTTCTCGAAATACATTCTTTATACATTTCAATCATATGTTTGGCTTATATTTTGTATATATTTTCAATATATTTAGTTTATATATCATTCTTTATATTTTATATATACACCTACTATAATCTGCATATATAATGTGTTTATAAGATGCTGAGATTACATCATGATAGAATACTACTACAAGACTTCAGTGTTTTAACTTCAGTTCGTGCACGTTCTCTTAGACAAACTGATGTATTAAGTTTACCGTATGCTCGGACTGTTACATTTGACAACTCGTTTATTGTTACGGCAGTTAGAGTGTGGAATCAATTACCGGAGGAGATTGTTACAATAATTGATTACAATGAATTTCGATCTAAATGTTATATGTTTTTTATAGATAAAGATAATCAATGGTTGTAATTCCTGTACATTCTAAATTTTATGTTAACTACTGTCATTTGTACAGAGCTAATTATAATTGATCAACTTGCTTTGAGACAACGTAACTTATTATTGCCGTTGTTGTAATTTTTACAATTATTTGTTATTGGCAATATTATTATTATTATTATTATTATTATTATTATTATTATTATTATTATTATTATTATTATTATTATTATTATTATGAAATTTATTTTTGCGCCTCTCTATATATATTTATCATTTTGTATTTATTGTAAGGCCCTTAGGGAGCTAAGGCTTCAGGGCCTAAAAATTTAAATAAATAAATAAATAATTTTTTTTAGAAGTACCCTGCTTATAAAATCCGATAGATTCTTATAGCTGTATGTATAAGACCCTATACTTAACTATAGCACTTCTCATAGAACTCATTCATTCTTATAAAATCTCTATGGGAATTTATGAGAACCTATTGAATCCTATGAGATTTTCTAAACAGGGTACCTACTTATATTTTTAATATAATTCAAATATACGTCACATGTATTTTGGTTATATTAAATTATTATATTTTCCTTATAAACTAAATATATTTTACATATATTCACAATATATTCTATCAATTATATTTTAAATATAAAGACAATATATTTTGTATATATTTCTTTGAACTTTTACTGCCTTTATGATTATCCATACAAAATATATTATACATATAACTTCATTATATTGAACATATATTTTATATATACGAAAATCGGCCAAAAGTTATATATTCCATATATATTCTATTTATATTTTTTTTATATGTAGCATATATTCGCTTATATTTTCAGTATATTTGACATATATTTTTGTTATATTACGTTTATATATAATTTATATGTAGAAATATATTTTTAATATATTCAACATATAAATTTTTTCCATGGGGGTCTCGTTAGTATTGTCGTATGTATGCTATTTTGTCGGCATATGTTCCCGGATATATCTTTTTCCGTGTGGGTATACCACGGAAGAAGGTAGGACATTTCAATCCACGTGTTTGTCACTCTCGCTTTTGGCTGGGATAGGCAATTACACACATGGGTCGGAATGTCCTACTTTCCTCCCTAGGTGTATAATCTACTAATATTTTATAATGATATATATATATATTTTATGTTTTATAGTTCTGACTGATTTGAACTTGTTAATAAATTCAAGTAATTTCCTTTAAATTTCAAGAAAAATTTCTAACAATGTTTAATTAATTAAAATTAATTAATTTGAGTAAAAAAAAAATGAATAAATTTGAAAAAGAAAAAACAAAATACATTATATTCATTATATTCATATAAAAAGTATCATCTCGCTCTCTCGTGTACTGTAATAAGCGGTCATTTAAATTTTCAGCTGGACCTCATACTCAAACATGAGTTGCTAACGACATACTACTTCATTCCTGATTCACTCGTTTCGCTCTGGATCTGGAATTAAGAGCCTCGACGCAGCACAGTAGTGGACGAAAGAGGATATATTCTGTTAATGCATATATTTTGTATGTATACGCCAGTTAGTATAATTCGTAAATATGTATATTTGTATACATAGCATATTACATTAGTATTCATGTAGTAATTATTACAGTATACCATTGCTACTTAAATCTTTAACAGCGATACTTTGCACACGACTGTAAGTGAGTTTGTTGATTAATAATATTATTTATGAAACTAAACGCTGAAAAAAAGTACTATTACCATCTTGTAATACCTCTGCAAAGTCTCGATACAAAAATATAAATTTCATTATGAAATAAAGACATTTGATTCATATTAATCGCTTTATGTGTATTAAACGTCGCGTTGAAGTGTGTATGTGATATTGTATGTGATAATTATTATTATGCTTCTATGTTAACTATTCGTTTCTTGTATAGTAATATTTACTATTGCCGACAGTAATAGCTACCATCTAGTAATATTTCTTATTTCGGAAAAAATTTGTAAATTTCGTGTTTTGAGACAGTAATGATTATCATCTCAAATATGAATGCTTATTATCTCCAACAGGAAAAGTTAACATGAAAGAATGAGAATATTGAAAATGTAAATATGGAAATAGTTAATTCGTTAACATGGGAGGTATTACAGTAAGACCTCGTTATAAGACTACGTGTTATAAGGCTCTTCCCATCAATTTGTTAAAACTCGCTTGGAATGATTCCCCCACCAACAACTCAATAAAAGTTTTGTGCCGAAACATCGCTATAAGACTAACTACCAGTAACTACAATCGAGATAAAATGTACATACATAAATATTGTAAATTATATTAATTTCATAAAGAATACTTAAAATTTTGTGGTATCACATAATTAATTAACAGAAAAGAACGACAAAATTCTGTTTGCTTATAATTGTATAAAAAATAGATTCACTGTATAATAGAGTAGAATTGAACCGAATACATGAATAAAACGCAAAACGGCGATAGTCTTATAGCGAGATTTGGGCGCAAACGCTGTTAAGCACAATAGTGGGGGAGCTTCAATTCTAAGAATTTTTCCCCCTACAGCCCCGAACTAGTCTTATAATAAAGTCATACTGTATCATTTTTTTTTAGCGTGTATTAGTAGTTATAAATTTTAAAAAGCTATTTTTAACTTCCCGCTAAGAAAATTGAAAATTATCAAAAATTCGGGAAGTTATTGGTTTCGGTCCGATCTATGAAAATCGAATTTTCATCAGATGTCGACGTTTTGAGGTCCTAGGAAGCTATTCTGACTAATTTCAAGATGATGTCCGAGTGTATGTATGTATGTATGTATGTATGTATGTACGTACGTACGTACGTAAGTATGTAAATACCTGTATCTTTTGAACGTATGAACCGATTTTGAACTTTAAGATGTCATTCGACGTGGCTTGTCAATATCTTGAAGCTGAGAGAAATTGAGCTTGATCGGTAGGGCTCGTTCAGAGATATTCCAAAAATAAAATTTTTTCAAAAATGTTTTTTTTGGATAACTTTTAATGTGCTCGATGGATTGATTCCAAAATCGACTGGGCTCTGAAGCTTTATAAGCCGCGTCGAATGCTACATCAACCATCAAAATTAGTTCATTCGTTCAAGAGAAACCGTTGTCGAAAGAATTAAAAAAATTTTTTTTTTTAGTTTTTTTGAAATATCTCAAAATCGACTCGATAAATCAATTTCAAAATTTGATCAGCTTTAGAACTTGATAAAACGCATCGATTGCCACCTCAACCGTCTCAATCGGTTAATTCGTTTGAGAGATATCGTTGGAGAAAAAATGGTAAAAAACGTTTTTTTTTTCGAAAACAACAGCATACAAAAATATTTTCGAGCTCGAAGAGCTCGAAAATGTATTCACAATAATGTTTTCGAGGTTCTTGAGCTCGAAAACAGCGGGAAGTTTTAGGGCTGGCCCGCAGGGTCAACTGATAGACCGATTTTTTTTTTCAATTTCACTTTTAAGCTAAATGATTTTGATCTTTAAAGTTCTTCACAATTTACAATTGAATAATATTTTATAAAAATTCATAGTGAATAGAGTTGTTAAATACTCTTATTCTAGATATTATTTTTAAAAATGTGTTGCAGTAACGACTCTCACTAGGAACTGGCTGACCATAATGAATAAGAGCATAATTAAAAATTTTTAAAAAATGAAATTTTTTATAAAAATAACAGACAATAACAGTTAAGAAATTGATTTGCAGATGAAAAAGTGCTGCGTTTTCATATAGTACAAAATAAAGTACAACAAAAAAATCCTTCGATTGAATTTTTTATTTTTTATATCTGAAAAACTGTCAATATTTTAGATTGACCGGTTTAATTTTAATCCGGAATGAATTTAAAGTACGAATTCACTCCCTCACTAAGAGTTCGAAGTTAAAAAAAAAAAATGATTCTACGTATGAAGTAAATAGAGAATTTAGTCAGCAGAGTAATTTCGGAGTAAATCAGAATTTTATTTTAATCCTCATCCACTTTGATTACGACATTCTAGTGTTGAAATAAATTTGTATTCAATAAAAAAATTTTATTATTTAAGATCATGAATAAATTATTTATAAAAAATATTAATAATTATTTACTCCTCGTATTTCACTTCCTACGATCAAAAAGTAAACTTTGCTCCGAAGATATTAAATAAGTAAAAAAAATCATCATTTAGTTTTTGATATTTTTAATTTTCAATGTCATCGAGTAAATAGTTCGATAAAAAATTAAATTAAATAAATGCACTTGTGAAATAAATTCAATATTATTTATTCTCTGGCAAAATACTAGTATTAATTCGCTAAATAGTTTAACAGTAAATTGAGTACAAAAATATCTGAAGGGGTTATAAAATAGTTTGTTAAATTATTAAATAATTATCTTCGAACTATAGAGCTTCAAAGTACCCCGTCTGAAGATACAACAAATTACAGAGTGTTACATCTTGTCTGTGCCCAATCATCCAGTTAAAACTTGATTACCCTAGTAATCAATGAATAATCCATCCGAATTAACTCCGCTAGCAGTTAAACTAAAACTCAGCAAGTACTTACAAACAATCGATCCATTTGTCGCGGCTATATTATATATTTAAGTTTTCATCTCACTGTTATCTCCGGTCAAATAAATAATAAATTCAAAACACTGATAAAAATTCAACCGTCTTTTATATTCATCCAAACTATTCATCTACAAAATATATAACATCAAAAGAATTTTAAATGAGCCTATTTCTGACGTGAAAAAAATAAATAAAATATAAATTTTAAAATAAAAAGCTTTTGGCTAACAGGCTTTTTTTGCATACTGCATTCCGGTTCTCGTTCTATACTTCTCTAAAGTTCATTTTTCTCTCTTTCTATAGATATATATATACAAATATATGTATAGTATTTTCTTACACCCCCGTTAAAGTACACATTCACATCCACTTAAAGTCCTCTTGAACTTTAAGTCTCACACACGAAACCTCTTGTGTTCTATTGAGTCGGTCCAACTGATCTTTTTTTTAACGCTACTCACTTACTTACTTTCTTCCATTCTTTTTTATTGTTTTTCAACTCTATGGGTCTTGGTACCCCACTTATGGCTTACCGAGTACAAGTTGCGTGGTACTTTTGACTGGCAATACTAAGTACCGCGTCTGAAAAGTTAATAAAGGTACAAAATGTACGATCGCTAACAAAAAATAGTGGCGTGTTTCTTTACGATAACATTGCTTGCTTCGGACTTTTTTTATTATTGTTTTATTTTTATTTATCAGTACTTTATTTATATCATAAATAGTTAAATCGTTATCACGAATTGATTTATAATTTTTAAATAATTCATTTTATTTAATTGACAAAATATAGGGGAGAGGGGGCAAAACGGTGTATCTCCAAAATTTTATAAAGAATTTTTTTTTTTAAGTTTTTCAAATATTCCAAAATTACTTTCGTAAATATAATGAAACATTATTTTGAATTTTTTAGTTAAAATTTTTCAAAAATCGAGTTTCAGTCAAAAAATGTTAATGAGTTTCGTAT
The DNA here is from genome assembly GCF_029852145.1 of Microplitis mediator. Taxonomy (NCBI): domain Eukaryota; kingdom Metazoa; phylum Arthropoda; class Insecta; order Hymenoptera; family Braconidae; genus Microplitis; species Microplitis mediator. The sequence goes on from NC_079972.1 coordinate 8,494,973, forward strand.
TATGATAAAAACTACACGGAGAAAAGAAAATGGTAATATTTACACTCTACATGGTAATCAGTCCTATTTTTTAAAGCATAGGAATCGATACTATGTAGCATGGGAATGATTACCATTATTCTGGTAATATTTACCATACTACATAGTAATCATGCTACTGGTAAATATTACTTTGTAGCATAGTAATCAAAGGCATGCTAGAATGGTACTGAGTCCCATGCTGTATAGCGTGAAAGCAGTTTAAATATTAAGCGCTGCTATATAGTATATACGTCCAATATAACCTGTACATATATTAATCTTAATTACTACTTATATCAATGAATATTATTTTAATGAACATTATCAATCATACAAAACTCAAGTATTATTTGATAAGTATCATTGTCTATTGTATTCCGATTTAAAATGTTATTCTACCACACGTGTCGTCACTACTGCAGATGAAAAAATGTATGTTCCAAAGCGCTGGATTTACTATTTTTAATTTAGATAATTGTTAACTTTTTCTACATTAATAATTCATAATTTTACTTATAATAAAAAATTAATTAAATGTATTTTCAATAAATAATTAAATTATTATCATATTTTTCTGAAAAAAGGAACCCATGTTAAAAGATGTTAATTTGAATACTTCTTGTTTTATTTAAAAATTTTTTTAATCAGTTAAAAATGTATTTATTATTAATTAAATAACCCAATTTTTAAGTTATAAAACCTTATTTTAATATTAACTGTACTACCTTGAATTGAAAGCAGTTTCATTGTAACAGGGTAAAATAGATTCCCATGACTATTTATTAATTTCAAAAATTGGATTTGTCCACGGTCGATAACGGGTCCTAATTATAACTCGGTTTAGTAAATTAAGTGATTCGACATGTCACCGGGTGTCGCTAATCAGTGAGACCCGAACATCCGCCCCTCTCTTTGACTAATTTAGTAGGGATGAGTTTTCCGGGGTAAATCAAAGAGACCCGAATCGAAGAGTTATAAGGGAGTGAAATGCCAAAAATCGAGAGAGTTCGTTGGACATCCAGAGAGTCAGTCGGACGACCGAAGGCGATGGACGCCAAGTGAAGACAAGAGTAAGTGAACGACTAAAGTGATCAAACACATTGTAATACAAGGTTATCTAGTACATTGTGAATTAAATAATACCATTGTGACGGAAGCAAAAATACGAGGACGAAAGCCGGACAACGGAAACCTGAAAACTCAACTAACATCGAGAGATTGGTAGCAGCCCGGAGCGGATCATCACTATAAGTTCCAAGGATTGCTGAATTAAAATTGGAGGTAAATTATAATTAATTCAGGCCGCTGATTAATTGTATTAATCTGGCAAATTAATTATAATACATTACTTAATATCTTTCCGTTGATCTCGCGTAAAGAAACGGATAGTTCAGGCTCTCCAGCCGTTCAATCTCGTGTTCTCGAAAGTTCTATTGCGTCTCGTTTTGTCGCCATTAAGTGTCCGAAACTCTGTAGTATTTATTCAAGGCTCTAAAGCCAGAATAAAATAAAGTTGTCGCGTAAATAATCCGGTAATTAAAATTATTAATTTATTAATTTATTCCAGGCTCTCCAGCCGTTATAAATTAATTTATTAATTGATCTTAAGATTAATACAGGCTGGAATTTATTCCGTCGGCCGCATTAATTCTAAGATTCATTAATTTACTCGAATTACTCGAATCAACGTCAATAAAATCGGGAACCGTGTGACGCCAATTCACCGGCCTAAAATTCTAGTCAACCCGAAATCAAATTCTAGTCATTACGTCATTATTAAATTAATTTTAAGTTAATTAAAATATCTAAAATTTAATTAAAAGATACTAGAGTTTGGGTAAATTAAATTGTGAGTAAAAGTGAAACGGATTATTTTAAAAGTGAAATAAATTATTGTGAAAATTGTCAGTGGAAAAATTAGGAATTGAAAATAATAATTGTATAAGAATTGTGGCAAATTAATTATAAAATTTTAATCCGAGAAAGTTAATTAGGAAAATTTATAAGTGAAAAAAAGATTAATTAATTTATGAATTATATTAAACAAAAAATAAATTAATTAATTGGAAAGGACAGTAAATCATAGAATGAAAAATTTTATATTGAGTATGGGAAATTATGAAGTGTTGAAAAATTGAGTGAGAAAGTTAATGAGTAGAGTCACTTAGTTATAGAGTCAAGTTAGAGTAAAATAAACTGTGTCTGTGATGTAAGTCCGGTGGACAAAATATAAGTTAGGTTTAGGATATGTCCGGTGGACACTAGAAATAAGAAAATGCGGGTTAACGTCCTGTGGACGGTTTTTTAAAAGTAGAATTTAAGGAAAATAAGGTTTAACGTCCGGTGGACGGTTTTTTTTAAAGGTGTATTAAGGTTAAAGGTTTAACGTCCGGTGGACGGTTTTTTAATGAGAGTGTGTGTGTGTGAGAGTGTGGAAAACGTCCGGGAGACGTAGTAAAAATTAGTTTGTCATAAGAATATTAGTTTGTCATAAGTACACGTCCAGGGGACGCATTTAGTTTGTCATAAGTAATTAATTGTTATAAAAAGGTTAAATAAATAATAAGCAAGGTGCTTAAGGTTATTAAAATTAAAAGTAAAGTTTAAATAAATTTATTTCAGCCTGTTCACTATTCCTCTCCTCTCTCACAAAATATAAAATTTACGAACGACCCTGAGCATATAAAATAAATACAATTAACATCCGGTTCTGGAAGGCCGAGTCCATCTTCCAGTGGCGCCCTAATATTCGACCATAATACTTAGGTGCGACCAGACTTGGCAAGCTAAACACTCTGTCATATCATCGAAATTGTAATAATTCTAATGTAGCACAGGAATTATTCCAATGTAGCATATGAATGATTCCCATGCTAGCATGGTTAGCGTTACCATTCAAAATCGGACAAACTACGATGTCAAATAAATAATACGGCTAAAAAACTTGCGTTACCATGCTTCATTGTAATAATTACTATGTTACATTCGAGAATATACCATTTACTTCTCTCCGTGCATTAAAAATTTTTTTGTCTTCCTTTGTATCCAATAATTATGTGAAATGTGAATTTGTCTTGATGTGAATTACATACAAGAAAATTTAATTTAATAACATTTATTTAATATGCAAAAATTTTTATTTTTCACCTCTTTAAGGGGGTGCCCCATTTTGTCCGCAAAAAATGAAAATTTTTTTTTTTAACGGTAGCTGAAAATTTTTTCTATTTACTTTGAATATCATAAAAAAAAATATTTAACGTATTTGAGTCCTCGAATGCTTATTTATTAAATACTCCCCCCCCCTCCCTCAACCCTATATTTAACTATTTTATCAACAATAAATACTTAACTAATTACTTTTTTCATCATTATTATCAAAGAGTCTTGACAAAGTGCATTAAAATACTGTCACTTAATCTAAATGCACCCTTTTAGACTCCATTTATCTCTAAAAAGCTTCATTATGAATTAATATTTCTTATTAAAATTAAAACAAAATCTTCTTAAACTTTTTTTTTTTTTGTTTTTTGTTAAATTGAACGTGAAAACAAAAACTAGTGACTGAAGAGTTAAATAATATTAAACGTCAAACAATTAAAAATATAACGGTAAAGAAATAATACAATGACATGAAAATAAATTATTTTTATGGTATATATTATTTTTTTGCTATTTAACGTCCGGCATAAAAATAAAAATAATAATTACAGATAACTATAACTCTATTGCTTAACGCAAAAACCGGTAATAATTAAAGATATGTAGGTATGTAAGTGTATATTTATATATTTGTAAATAGTACGGTGATAAAAGTTTACTATTTTACTTTTGGAATGTCCACATTATCGCCTAAAAACAGTTAATATGGTAAGCAATAACTGCAGCTGCAGGATTATGGAGATATATTGCGACGGGACAGTTTATAACTCCGTTGTTGAATGTAAACCTATCTCAACTGTCTCTGAATGACCGTGTATTTTCACAACTAATTATACATTTCGCCATCAATTATTTCTTTTTTTTTGTTCTACAACTTTTAAACTCATTTTTTTATTTTTAGTAGTCATAAATTTATCTCATTTATCATTTTATTATCCTGAAAATTATTTATAAAAAATTTAAAATAAAAATTGATTTTATTTTCTTTTAATAAACTAATTAGACTCATTAATTATTTACCTTTTATATAAAATAATTCAAATTTAACAATAGCTGGTAGGTTGAAACGGAAAAAATCAATAGTGAACGTACATTGTATTTAGAGTAAATTTTTTTTTGGGCTCAAGGGGTAAAAATCATTATATAATAGTATATTGTACAACTAGTGCGGTAAGTTGTCGATTGCCCACGAGAGCGAAGTTGAGCGCACGAACGAAGTGAGTGCGCTCATTCGCTCGAGTGGGTAATCGACAACACCGCACGAATTGAACACAGTTTTTTTTATCATTAATGCAATATAAGTACTATCTTAGTGCTCGCTGTTTTATTCTCCAAGTAGTTTTTTGCTGATTCAACTGTTGCCGCGACATTTTTGTGGGTTAAACGATAATCTGCATGCGACAAGAAGTAAATTTGAGTGCGACAAGTTTACTTGTCGCACTCAAATTTACTTGTCGCACGCAGATAATCGTTTAACGCACACAAATGTCGTGGAAACAGTTGAATGGGCAAACAGCTATTTGGCGAACAAAAGAGCGTGCGCCAAGATAGCACTTATATTGCATGAATGATAAAAAAATATTAATTACTACGTATTATCAATGGTAGTCTCTTTGTATACACTGTGTAGTAGTATCCAAAACTAATTTAATCGAAGAACTCGCGCTATCGGCTTCCGTTACACTTTTCTTGTAAATTAAAATAGCTAGACTTCTGTTTGTGCTAGCAAAGTCGTGAAGAATTCCTTACTGACATCGCTGGTTTAATTAAATTTTTAGTTTTATTTTAAATCTTTCCAACTGAGCGGAAAATTTTAATTTCATAAAAATACTATAAATTTGAGTTTTTTTAAACTGGAATTTTATTTTGAATGAGAATTTATGAATATTAGTACTCGTATTTTATATATCTATTTATCTTGCCCGGATAAAAAATCAGATTCCCTTACACAGTAAAAAATCGGGTGTGAATCCGGAGTGAATACGGATTTTATTTCAATTCGAATTCACTCCGTCACTCGGAGTTTCGGAGTTTAAAAAAAATCACTCCGCATAAGGAATAAATTGGGATTTTTTTTATGGGCAGAGTGACTTCGGAATGACGCAGATTTTATTTCAATTCGCATTCACCCCAGTCCGGAGTTTTAATACTCAAACAAATTTATATTTAATAGAAACATAATTATTTCAATAAATAATTGATTCAGATATTAATAATTAAACTTAACGTATTATGTTTTTGATTTATAAAATGTTTTAGCAACTCACTCAATTATAATTTCATATATATAATACATAGTGAAAGTATTAAATTATTGAATATTTATAGTGACATAGTTTTTATGGGAATATTTGATAACTCGGTACAATATGAAATGATATCCTGTACTGGTATGGTTGATGTAAGTCATACGACAGTTTGTGACTCAGTGGAATTATATTTGTTTAAGTTATATTATCAGTTGCTTATAATTTTTAAAAATCATTTCGCGTGAATATATGAGAAGGGAGCTCGTAATTATTTCCGTACTCAATATAAATGTCAAAATATCAACTGCCTACCCTCATACGCTTACTATGTATTAGTAATTTTTTGCACGACTCATGATGCGAAGTATCAGAGTGTGCTTTACGATTTTATAATTAATATTTTCCGAAACTCTCCTTCGGAGTGAAGTTCACTAAAAGTGAATACATAAAAAGTCATCCACTTCGGATTCACTCCGCGTTCTCCGCAAATTTTTTACAGTGTATGTATTATTTTGTTGAGTGAAAAAAAATTTCTTTAACTTTTCTCGCTGAACTCGATAAAAAATAGAAAACTTAAACTCTCAAAATTTTAGAATTTTTTTTAGGTGGTACATCTTTGTACAATATTCGATCGTGGTACTACTTCCTCTATAAATATGTCTATAGTCGAGTATTGGATAATAAATACCCTAAGTCCGTTACTACAATAAAAGCGCGATGTTAAAATGAACTTACACCAGTGTAGCGCTGCAACTTAACGGTGTTAAAACGGTACATAAGGAGTAAATTAACTCCGATAGGAGTATGAGGGTGTGAGTATAAGTGCTTCACGATCTACAAAACAGAAAAACATAATGATAACAAAATTTCGTTAAAATCACACTGAGAAAAAAATTAACTTTTGTAAAAACAATTTTTTCTCAAGTAGTAAATAAAAAAAAAATAATTTTCTTGATAGAAGAAAATCAGAATTACGTTACAGTACTCCAAAAAAAAAGATCAGCATACCTCGAGCTAAGATCGGATTTCTTCGATTAAGAAAATGATTTTGAATGAAATCTTCAAATTTTTTCAAACAGGGATTATCAGATATTTTCGGCTGAGTTTTTTTCGGAAACAAAATCTCTAAATACAAAATACAGACCGCACATTGATGCACTACTGTCTAATCTAGCGAAGTGCGCTTTAATTGTTTGACAATATTCGTTTGTTTAAGAGAAAAACTCGGCCAAAGTTTCCATTTACTGCGTAAGTGCAACAAAGATAGTACCATTCGTGGACTTGAGTGTAATAGACAGAGAAGTACGAACCCCTGTTAAAAATAAAATAGATTGAAAACTTTCAATAGCATAATTTTTTGTAAGAATAATATACAATATGTTTAAAAGTTATTTTTTCTCTCAATGACATTTTTTTTCTGCCAGTGGGAATTTTTTTTTTAATGTCTACAACAATATTTTGAAGTGGGAGTGAAAAAAAAAGTCGTTCCAAACGGACCGCCCTAATATATATTTATATATATAGGTTTAAATTTGAACATATTATTGATACATGTAGCGCCATCTGTTGATATACCAAGAAATACTAACAATATAATAAAGGCACAACAAACCACTGGGCATTGAACTGTCACCTGTCACCTGTCATTTCACATTTCAGTTACTAGTCTCGTTGTTAACAAACAAACAGTCAAAGCGTCTCATAAAATAAAAAAAAATAATACTATTATTCAGTCAATATTTCTACAAATATTATCATCATTATTACAATCAATAAGAATTATTTACTCAATAAAATGTTACATTATTATGGCGGAACTTCATATATTTGGACGAATAGAATCAGCAGAAAATTTTAAAAAATCTATATTATTTTGTAAATGGAGTTTCCATACCGGTAAGTCATTAATTTCATCTTTGTCTATAACGATTGCATAAATAAACTAAGTCATTAATTGGAAAATCATGATAATAAACACAAGAAATAATAATTGATTAATTTATTGTTGACAGGAAGTGGCTGGAAATTAATAAATGGAAATAGTGAAGGACAAACGCAAGAATGTCGTGATTTATATCGCAAAAAATTAGCCTGGGATCATCCTATTGATTTACATTACACAACACATACAATACAAGGTTCACCAAAATTATTGTTGCAAATTTTTTCACGTGATAATTACGGTAGAATATTGTTTACTGCTTATGGTACATGTTCAGTACCACTGATTCCGGGTTTCCATCAGATTACGTGTCATACTTGGAAACCAATCGGTAAGTATTTAATTTTATCCAACCGTTATGTTTTTAATTAAATAAGTAATTAATCTCTAAATAATCAGCAACCTGCATTCCCTACATTAATTCCCGAGTGTAAATTCCTAACGTATTTAATATATTTTAAATTAAATTGTTTATCGAGTCATCTATTTACTAAAATCATTTTTGAAAAAAGGTACAAAACCAATTTTTGGAATTAGTGGTTCAATTTGCACTTTGAATTAGTCAATATTCACTTATTTTCACTAATTCATGTTTACTGAGTATGCGATAATTAAAACTTTTTTATATTTTTTTTTTGTTTATTATTCAAAATTTTGTTCACTATTCGTAAATATATTTGCATAGAAAAATGAATTAGTGCAATTCACTGTGAAGTAGTGAATATGCACTGAAAACCAGTTATAATACTACTGGCTGAATTAGTGGTATACTTATAGCTGGAGGAATAGTGACTATCCACTAAATTGCAGTAAATTTTACTAATTCATTTTTAGGGACCGTTCAGAAAATACGTTTGCACTTACTGGGGAGGAGGGGGTGTCGCTTACTGCGACAAGGGGGGTCCGGGGTTCTAAGGAAATTTGACGTTCGCAGCTCATTAAGAACCGTTTTCAGATAATTTTGTCCAAGCTTTTCTCTGAGATAAAAGCCCTAAACGCAAAATAAAGTCAGACACGATGTTTCACTCTATGAACTAGCGAAGTGCACTTAAATTTTTGGATAATTTCGATTTGTTTACGAGAAAAACTTGGACAAAGTTCCCATTTACCCATGTACAAGTGCAACAAAGATAGTACCGTTCATCCACTTGAGTGCGAATAGAGAAACAAATGAAAACACGTCTTAATAATAAAGATGATAATCATTGTTCGATATTTTCTGATCGGTTTATAATTATTTTTTTTTTTTAAATGAAAAATCCGGCCTCTGATCACTCAGTTTATTGAGATTCATATTAGAATATTTGAATGACGTTTCATTACTGAATATACACGAAAAAAAAAAATAGGTGCTGCAACAGGATTTTCCTGTTACAGCAACAGGACACATCCTGTGGTAGCAATAGGATTTATCCTGTGGTAGCAACAGGACAAAATCACACCCTGCTTTCACAGAAAAAATCCTGTTGCTGCAATAGGGTTTTGTCCTGTTGCTGTAACAGGAAAGTCCTGTTGTCAAAACAGGATGTGTCCTGTTGCTGTAATAGGAAAATCCTGTTGTCACAACAGGATTTTGTCCTGTTGCAACGCCTATTTTTTTTTACCGTGCAGTATCATCTTCAAATTCATTAACATTAATCTACATATTACAAATATTAACGTAAGAGTTAACATGTTATGATCCTGAAGTTAGCAGACAATTCAAAATTTTTGGATTTTTTTTTGAACAATCAAATTCGAAGAAAAAAAAAACTAAAAATATGCACATGTAGAAAATTTAAAAAACTACAGGTGCAATTTTTCCAAATATTTTTTTTCTTCTGGTTTATCGTCTAAAAAAAAATCCAAAAATTATTAGACGTCTGCTAACTTCAGTATCATAACATGTTTATGTATTGTACACTGTTAGAAGTATTTATTTGAGCCAAATAAGATTTATTAATAGTTAATAAATGATTTATTAAATGAGATTTATTTGGGCCAAATAAGCCATTTCTTAATAGTTAATAAATGGCTTATTTGAATAGAAAGAAATGACACATGAAGTTCAGGTTATAACTTTGAATGGAATGAGTGTGATTGTTAGTAAAAATTTATTATAATATTTCATTTTTTTTATGTCTTTTGGATAATAATTTTTATCTTCAATTAACATTCATTGTGGGTATTATTTTATTTAAAAAAATAAAATTAAACAGTCCTATAAATTATTTGTCATAACCTTGCTTAATTAACATCACGTGTAATTTCTTTCTATTCAAATAAGCCATTTATTAACTATTAAGAAATGGCTTATTTGGCCCAAATAAATCTCATTTAATAAATCATTTATTAACTATTAACAAATATTTATTTGGCTCAAATAAATACTTCTAACAGTGTATGCATGTTATAAAGATTATGATTATTAAACTGTAGAAAATTTCTAGAGTGAATGCGGATTATATTCAGAGTGAATAAAAATATTCCCATTAGAAACCAATATCCCCATAAGAATCAAAAAACGTTTATAAAAAGTTCCACTTGAAGTTCTAATCTGTCTCAAGTTTAGAAGTTCCACGTGTCGAACTTTTTTGAAATCTTTTTGGAACGAATTTTTTTCACACGGGTTATTTTAACAATAAAGCTCCATATCGGAGTCTGAAATCACTCTACAGAAAAAAAAAAATTCCTAATTCATTCCGTATATGGAGTGATTGCTTTTAACTCGGAATCTCCGAGTGATAGATTGAATTAGAATTGATATAAAATCCGTATTCACTCCCGATTTTTCAGTGTATACTTAATAATTTTATAATTATAGGTAATTGGCAAGACAGACTGAGAGATAAATTCTTAGGTATGACATTGCAATTGAAGACACCAAGTCTTTTAGCCAACAGTACTGATCGTTTTGAATTATTAACTGAAACCGAGGGTAGTGTTAATATAAACTTTCAAATAATGAATCGTAACTTCAGTAAATTTGGTTGTCTCTTATAATAAAATTATCTTGAAATAAATTACTTAAATACAAGGTTCCAAATTATTCAAGATAAAGATTTTATGTGTGAGTCAAAATAACTTGACAATTTATTATTAATACTTATCCATCTTGGTTGGAATAATATTAAAAAAAAATAATGATTGATTTTACGAAGTCGCCTTCGAAAACTCAACCTCCATTAATTTTGATAACCGTTGTGTTAAATATAATGTTTTATAAAGTCTATTGTTCAACCACTGAAAACTCTATCTCTGTAACTACATGTATTAATGAAACAGAATGTCAAAGTACATCAGAGGATATATTAATAAGTACATTGAGCACAACTGAAGATATTAATTTAGTAACTGAAGTGGTTAATAATGAATGGGAGTTAAACCAAAATGAAATGAATACTACTAAGAAAGTTAACATTTCGAAAATATTCCCATCATTCTATCCAACTTCGGCGACTAATTATAATCCTATTAATAAATTATCAAATGATTCTATAACTGCAAATATTAATAGACAATTAATACCAATAATTAAACGCAATATTGATCCTTGCACGTGTGATTTTCAGGTAAATATTACATTTATTTTTTAAATAATTCTTTTCTAGTATTAAAATGAAATAGACTATCAAGTATAATGAAATGTTTTGTAATTTTCACATACGATAATTAAAAATTTCATGATACTGAAGTGAGCCGACGTCTTATCATTTTGGAATTATTTTAAAAATAATAAATTATAAAAAAAAAGTATTAAAAAAATTTAACCTATAGCTTTTTTCATTTTCTACATGTGCATATTTTTAGTTTTTTTTTTTTGCAGTTGATTTGTTGGAAAAAAATCCAAATATTGTTATTTGTCTGCTAACTACAGGATCATAAAATTTCCAAACGTTTAATTACTATTGACAATTTATTTCTAATTATATATTTTATTGTCTCAATCCCATTTATTAATTATTTGTTAATTTTAAGGCCATTCTCAGACAGTGCTCCCCATTTATAAAAAATTTTCAATGACTTTCCACTGTCATAAGCGTATCAAAATTTAATTAATTATTTAAAAAAAAATTAAAACTTTGATTGAAAAAAAGGACAACGTAGAAGTAATTTTGCCGAGATATAGAATTTAAAAAAAATTACTTACAATTGATACCAATTAGGAGTTAAATAAATTGCCGCCTACAAAATTTGAAAATTCAAATTAAAAAATTAACATGAAGATTTCACTGAAATTTATTTAACAAATTTTAACTCCAATTGATACCAACTGTAAGTAATTTTTTTGAAATTTTATATCTCGGTGAAATTACTTCTACGTTGTCATTTTTTCAATTAAAGTTTCAATTTCTTTTTAATTAATTAATTAAATTTTAATACGGTTATCACAGTGGAAAGTCATTGCATATTTTTTAAAAGTGGGGGGGGGGGGTACTGTCTGACAATGCCCTTAATGATAGATATAATTAAATTTTACAGATGTCAAGGTGTGACATTAATTGTTGTTGCGACAATGATTGCACAGATTTTCATTTGAGTGTATTTTCACACTGTTCTGATGATAAAAAAACTAAATATGACAGTCGTTATTGTTATACCAAAGATTTTATACGTAAAAATAATACCGACTTTATTTTAGAACGTATTGCTGATAATTTATTTTGTATATCACATGACAACTTACCACCAGTTTATAGTAAAAGTAGTGCAATTGTAAGTATTTTTTATATTTTTATATCAATCCAAAAAAAAAAAAAAAAATAAAATAGATATTATAAATAAATATTTAAATTATTATTATTTAAGAAAATTGGAAATAGACCAGAATTCGATGATATATTTAAAGAATTGGAGTCTAAATTCACGTGGCTGCAAGAACTTGATGTGCCTTTAAATTTTAATACAAGCAATCCATATAAAGTTGGTGACACTTTATGGACAGTTAAATCCAAATCTTACAAACCACTAGGTATTCTTAATTCTTGTAAATAATAAATGATAATTTTCTTTTAATAAATTAAATAATTTATTTAGTCATAAAATGTATCAACTGATATTTCAGAAGTACCTATAAAAGGATTTACAAGTCATTGTTCATTCCGGAAAAGTTTGATCTATCTGGCAGACTCAAAATCTCACTGTTTGCAAGCTAAATTAAATATTAATAACACGGATATTTTTACTGAAACTTATAATAACTTTACAGTTATATCGTCGCCAATATTTTTAAATACAACTTCGTACATCTCATCATTAAATCAGGTGACTAATATTTTTTAAATTTAATTATTTATTAATCTAATTTTAAATCGTGAATTAATTTATCTACTAGTAGAGTAGAAGTAATGTGTTTGGCCACTTAGAAATTTAAAATAAAAAAAAAAAAAAAAATAAAATAAAATACGAAATGACACAATTAATTTTTTAGATGTGTTCGAAAAAACTTTTATCACACTATTACGTGTACCTGAAGATCGGAACGTTTTTCGTGAAATGAAATTAAAAAACAAAACGAGACGTAAAAAATCTACTGGATTCAAATTTTTGAAATGTCTTACATACGCTGTATGTAAAAAAAAAATTTTTTTCGTATTTCGCCCATATTTTCAAGTCTACTTGATCGATTGATCTAAAATTTTTAGAAAAGTTGATGGCCAACAAGCTTTTTCGATTGCCGCCTTAACCATCCAAATCGGTTCATTAGTTGAAAAGTTATAGACCGGTCACACACAAACACACACACACACACACACACACACACACACACACACACACACACACACACACACACACACACACACACACACACACACACACACACACACACACACGCGCGCGCGCGCGCGCACGCATAGTCAGAATAGCTTCCTAAGACCTCAAAACGTCGATATCTGATGAAATTGCGATTTTCGCAAATCGGGGTGAAAACAATAACTTCCGAATTTTTTGAAAATCGTCGATTTTCTTAGCGGGAAATTAAAAATTACATAAATTTCTCATTTCCGTTGCGCCAAAAACATTCCGTTCTTCAGGTACATACTATTACAAAGAAATTTTTTTAAAATACTTTTTTGTCAATCAAAATGAAGTATTAAATGTCAAAAAATAGAGCAGTGGCCACAAATGGTACTCTTACCCTATTACTATAATTTTTTTAAGCTTTGATAATAATAATTTATCGACATAATAAGAAAAGATTTAAATACATCACAAAATTACGAATAATATATTACAGATTTGATAATGATTTAGATAATCCAAGCAGAAAGGTGGTCATAGATTAAAATTGTTATTAAATATGTCAATAAGTTGTGATTATCCAAGTAGCATAAAGACAACTTTAAGATATCATAAAGATGCCTGTTAAAAAAACAAGACAAATATTATTTTATCTCAAAGTCATTTTCTTAAATAAATAAGATGTACAGCTGTTGGTCCTCGAAATTATAGAAAATTTGTGTTCTTTTTTCTATTTTAAAAGTTATTTCAATTAAGAAATCGCTCAGATGATTTATTCGACAATTATTTGTAATTTAAATTACTTTTTGTCGTCACTTGTGTCAAGTCTTTCAAGTCGATATTTTTTTGATGACATAAATTTCTGATTGTTTTGTCACAATATTGGTGCCTTATTGATAGGTCAAAAAACAGCCTCAAAACTGATATCTTATAGATGTCACAAAACCAAGTGTGTTACTTGGGTATTAGGGGTATGCGAATTGTGTTCAATTGAATTATATGACTCAATTTGAATAATTCGTAATTTTTCAAATTATTCTAAGAATTCAAAGTATTCGTAAGTATTCGTAAGCTTTCGTGTTTGAACTATTCGAGTCATTCGTTAGTTTTTGTGTTATTCGTAAATTTTCGGGTGCATTCGGAAATCGCTCTAGCCCTAGCGGAAGCATTTCCGAATGCATCCTCCATACTATTAGATTCTAATTCGAATATTCAGATCAAACTTCTAATATAACATTTTTATCTAACTTATGATTAAATATCAAAATTTATTTCAATAATTTACGAATAATTCACATTTTTTGAATCGGACATGTAAAAATAATTCGAAAACTTACGAAAAATTCGAAAACCTTCGAATATTTTGAATTTTTCCAATAATTCAAAAATTGACAAATAATTCGAAAGCTTACAAATAATTCAAATTTTTGAAACTATGTATTCATAAGTTTGATTTATTTGATTATAAATTTGAAATTGAATACTACTATTTCGATTCGATACGAATAATTCGCATTATTTGCACACCTCTAGTTATTACAAAATATTTTAATTTTAATACCATTTAATAAATTATTAATTTTAACCCTGCGTGTGTATACTGAGTCTTTGAAGGAATAGTAAATTTAAAAAGAATTCAGTTTTTTTAATATTCTGCAATTTTTGTTAATAACAATTTTAAACTTTTAACTCGCATCTTCTGGGCTATGTATTAGACACTTCAAGAATTAATCGAGAATTTTTTTTCAGATTTTTTAAAAGCCTAGAAACTTTGGAAACTTTACAATTCCCTAAAAGACCCAGTGCACATACCGTATCTCAAAAAATATGGTGTACACGCGCAGGGTTGAAAATAATTCATACTAAAATACTTTAAATTCTTAATTTTATTTTTCTTTCGTAATTTTATTACTAGGGCTGTCCTAAAAACATTTGTATACCAATTGAAACAACATATTGTTTGAAAGCATGGTCGATGTGTAATACAACATCCCAATTAAAACCATCATGCGCAAACGGTACTTGCAACAATATCGTCAAACAAATACGATATACAATAACACATAACGGTACAATGGGTATAAAAAGTATAAAATTATATATTATTCTTGGTAATTTTTCTGATAATTATTACCAACATTTTGAAGTTAAATACGAGTGGGATGGATTTTATAATGACGACATTGTTTATACGAGCGGTAATCCTGGATATATTATCAACAAACCAATAGTAATTGGTACATTGATGAAATCAACTTCGAAAAATATTGTAACAGAATTTATTTTCGTCAACAAAACAAATTATCAACTGACTGTGCCTTTAGGAAATAACATAAATAATTATTGTTCTGATGAAAATAGATATACAATTAATTTTAATGAAGATTTAAAATCAAAGTGCCTTATCTCATTTGAAACAAATAATTTAACTGTCGATACTTGTAATGAAATTCATAAAAAAATAATAGCGATATATTTTAAAGAAACATTGATCAATGTAACGTCTATCGAAAATTATAAATTATATACATCAAAGACAAGTAATGTTACAAACAATAATATAACTAATTGGAATCAAATATTACTAAATAAATTACCACCGCAAGTTATCACTGGACAGAAGATAAATGACAAAATATCTTGTTGGAATTTAATATCCTCTATACATATTGATATTCTGTATTCATTGTTACCGAAACCTGACGATGATACTCCGTACCATAAAATTGTTGGAGTGGCAATGACACTAGATGAACGGAATATCACTCTGTCAAAGTGTCTTACAATTAATTGCACAAATATTATTGAACATGAAATTAATAGTTTTGTTAAATTTTACGACGTGTCTATACCAGATAGTTACTATTTTGCTGGTGGTCCTAATTTAGATATTAGTTTACCTTATGACTTTTTTTATCCTTTCATGAGTGGCTCTAGTTCTTACAAATTAAACTTAATTATAATTATTGTTACTGTAATTATTTCTACATTTATTATTTAAGTTACACATTTTTGTACCTGCACCTTAATATTTATTTAATTAAAATTTTTTATTTAAAAAAAAATTGTGGTGAATTTTTATTGTTATTTAAAAAATGCAACAAAAATATTTATTTTAAAAAATAATAACAAAAAAATAAAAAAATAAATTAGTGTCTGAAAAATCGTATCCTCACCCTGTTTAGAAAATCTCATAGTATCCATTAGATTCTCATACATTTTTATAGAAATTTTATAAGAATAAATGAGTTCTATCAGAAGTGCTGTAGTTAAGTATAGGGCTTTATACATACAGCTATAAGAATCTATCGGTTTTTTTAAGCAGGACAGTGCCGAAAAGGCATTGATCTACCATTAGATCTAAAAAAGCATCTAATTTTTTTTTTTTTTTGCTCAATCGCTTATAGAAATGATTTGAAATGAATATTTCGATAGTAAAAAAAATTAAAGCCAAAACGGCCTATAAATATACATAAGCATTTTCACTTTTAAGCACAATAATTATTAATGCCAAAAAGGTATATAGAAGAAGAGTAAATTACGATAAAATTAAACCCGCGAATTCGAATTTAAATGAATTTTTGAGATGATGTATTTAACAGGGATTATCAAATATTTTCGGCTGGATTTTTTTCGGAAACCAAATCTTTAAATACAAACTACAGACTACACATTGATGCACTACTGTCTAATCTAGCCAAGTGCGCTTTAATTGTTTGATAATATTCGTTTGTTTAAAATAAACTCTGCCAAAGTTTTCATTTACTGCACACGTGCAACAAAGATAGTACCATTTAAAAAAATTTATCAAACCTTTTAAAAATTATCATTTAAACATGATCCTGAAATTATTAGATAATTAACAATTTCCCAAGTTTTTTTTCAACAAATTCATGAGAAAAAAAACCTAAAAATATGCACATGTAAAAAATTTAAAAAAAAACCATAGATGCGATTTTTTTTAATATTTTTTTTTTATAATTTATCGTTTTGAAAAAAATCCACAAATTATTAGACGTCGGCTAACTTCAGTGTCATATTTAAATGAGTGTGCATGTAGCAGACATGAGACAATTTATAAATTTGAAATAATAAAATTGAAAAAAATGCGCGTACGGATCGTACATTTATCTAAATACGCATTTTTTAATTTTTATTCCATTACATTTATTTATTTATTTCAAAATTTAAAAAATTAATACGTTTCAGATACATTCAAGGTGCATTCCGAAATGCGCTATGCTACAGCTGCTCGCATGCGCCCTTATTATTTATTCTTATTACTTGCATGGTAAATTTAAATATTTGAAAAATAAATTATTAGAAATTGGAGAAAACTAATAATCGTACGTCAAAATAAAATGGCGACAGAATATGATAGAAAAATATTTTAAAAATTAAAAAAAGAAAAAACACACAAGTGTATCAACAAACCTTGGTGGGTAAATAATATGCAGAAGGGTGTCCTAATACACTTGGAGATTTAATTTAAATTGCTCCAAGTGTATTCCAGCTCAACAAACGTCACTTAACTGCTATTTCCCACCAGACGATGCCAGATGATTTTGGTCAGGAACTTGGAAGTTATCAGCAATTCGCAACACTTTACACTAGCACTGAACAAAATTATCGCATCTTGCATTTATTATCACGTCACTGAATTTGTTATTTGATTTATTGAAAACCACTGCACTAATTAATTAATTTGTGACTTTCATCAATATTTTGATGATTAAACATGAAAAATTAATTGTTTATACACTCGCAGTTTAATTGAAATTTTTAATGATTTAATTGTCAGCCATTTTGGAAAAACAAATTCCACAAACACATTCCCGCTTTTTTTATTCACTGAATTGTTAATTATTTAACGATAAAACAATCGAACTTATTTTAATTTTTTTATACACTCACTAATGATTTGAACAATTGTAACCACGATTATAAATATAATAATTAAACAGCCACGACGCGAAAATTTATTTGCGTTCACGAATGACCTGATATAAACTTTTTTTGATTATTTTATTAAAAAAATAATTGATTTGAATGATATCACTCACACTAAATTAATCAAATTCACAATTATACGTATATTTTTAATAATTAATGGACGAATAATATATTAAAATAATAAAAAATATTAGCAGGTCATTTTTGCAAGCTAGCGATCAAAAAATAAAAAAATAAATTGAGCGTGAAGTTGCTGCTTCAAAAATTTTAACGGCTTGAACCCCCCACTTTTTTTTAGGTCTAGTGATTCAATTGGTTGAAAAAAGAGCCTTTGTTTCGGCCATTTTTGTACAAAAAAAGGGGGAAGTAATTTACAATATCATTTAAAAACATGAGTGTAAATGTAGCAGATATCAGACAAATTCAAAATTATTAATGAATAGATTAAATAGTTAATAAAATAAAATTTAAAAAAAGTGCACGTTTAAAAAAAAAAATTAATAAGTGCATTTTTTATAAATATTGTTTTTTTAATTATTTACTCTACTTATTTATAATTTTTAATTTGTCTGATGTCTGCTACATTCACACTCATTTAAAAACACGTAATATGTAAATTTAATAAATTTATTTGAATAAAAAAAAAAAAAAAAATCGTTAAAATGTGATTTAAAAAAAAATCACGGATAAGTTATAGTGGAATACTATTTAAAATATAGTAGAATATGAAATAGAAATAAATTATTGATTTTTAAATTCGCAGAAAGTAGTCGAGACTCATTTCGCAGAAATTGATACTAAACGTATTCTGAAAAAAAAATAAAAACAAAGAAAACATTCTTTGTCTCACGGCTTCATGTAGGGTACATTCCGAAATGCAAGCAGCTGTAGCGTATATTTGAAAAATAAATTATAAGAAATTGGAGAAAAATTAATAATCGTAGGTCAAAATAAAAAGGCGGCGGAATATGATAGAAAAATATTTTAAAAATTAAAAAAAGAAAAAACACGCAAGTGTTTCAACAAACCTTGGTGGAGAAATAATATGCAGAAGGGTGTCCTAATACACTTGGAGATTTAATTTAAATTGCTCCAAGTGTATTGCAGCTAAAAAAACGTCACTTAACTGCTATTTCCCACCAGACGATGCCAGATGATTTTGCTCAGGAACATGGAAGTTATCAGCATCAGCAATTCGCAACACTTTACACTAGCACCGAACACTCAACACTTAGCGGCACCACAGACACTTTGCACAATTTAAATTTTACAAAAACTGCACATTTTATGTAAACAATGACTATGAGCAATAAATTTTATGGATAATTCCGCGAATTAACTGCAATAAAGTGTTTCAATTTAAACGTAAAGAAGAATCTTGACTACAACTGCCGTTGTTGATGATACTGACTGCCGCTATTGGACCGCTAGCTGATACAAAGCAATCGACTTGCGATTCATTCTCCCATCTCCACTTTAGCCAAAATTTGAACGTTGAAGACAGCAACGCGCAGTAGCGCCAACTTGGCGCGAAATTCCAAAAGTGAAATTTAATAACTTCATTAAAATTTATTTGTGTCAATAATTTTATTAATTAGACCAAAGAGTATACTTCAAATTTTTTATTTTCATCAATAATTTATTAATTATTTTTATTACTTGCGCGGTAAATTTAAATATTCGAAAAATAACATTAGGAATGGGATAAAAATTAAAAATCGTAAATCAAAATAAAATGGCGACAAAAATGATAGAAATATTTAAAATAGTAAAAAAAAAAAAAACACGCAAGTGTTTCACGCAAAAATCGTGCTGCACTTGCACGGTCTGCTGATGAGCTGCAGCGCTGCACTACGCTACAGCTGCTCGCAGGCATATCGGAATGCACTCATAATCAAGAAAATCATTTAAAATAATCTATACACAATTCTAAGCTTACGCGCGAAAATTCAAACAATTGAATTTTCTGAATTATAATTTTGAATAATGTTTGACTATTTTCAGTACAGCAAATAATAAATATTGGTTATTTAAATAAGTAATAATGGAATGTTTATATTTATTTAAATAAAAAATATAAAACAATGTAATAATTAAATTGTAAGAACAAATGTGTACTGAAACAGTTTTAGAATTGTCCGTAAATGGCGCAAATATCGTAAACTCATGTCAAGATGACGAACACGACTAAGAGAAAACGTAGAGAAGAGAAACGAGTACACACACACAGGATTCTGGGTTGCGTTTCAGTTTTAAACAAGATGGCTGTCACTTGTTGGTAGACTTAATATATTTTTGTTAATTATTTGTTACGTGGATTTTATAAAAAAATAATAATACGAAAACAGAGCTCACTAAATAAACGAATGAAATAACAACTAATTGAAACAAATAAATAAATAAATTTTAAATGTAAACAAATAATAATTAAGTGCCTCGGTAAAATATACCTCGGTATAATTAAACCGAGTTATTAATTATCCAAGTGTCAATTAATACATTAGACTATTTTAAACAATTAACGGGACCAATTTTATATTTAATATTATTTATTTATTATTATCATATATATTATTAATTATTTGTTAGTTTAATTTTTTTAACAAATATGGGCCATTTTAAATATTTATATATTTATTATTCTTTTGATAACATGAATTATTATGATAGCGCGTCATCGCAATGTGCCGTGAAAGTATAATCATCGAAACAATTATTATTTGTGTCAGTAGTAATGTTAATCTGTGTTCACATATTATGACAATAGTCTTCCTATTTTTAATAACGTTCATTACTCTAGTGTACAATAAACAATAATTTATAAATTAATAGCATTTGTGTTGATAATAAAACAAAAATAAACCAACCAATAAATACAAATAATTCAATAAAATAAACATAATTATTTTATTTACCTGGAGTATATTACCAGTCGTTTAAATGAAAGGTACGCATTTTATTATTAATTAAATTTACTTATTTTAGGTTTTTTTTATTGTTTCTATTTTATTCAAATATTCAAAGACAATTATATTAATTGATTAATTGCGCAATTGTCTTTTTATTTAAATAAATAATTATTATTATTAATTGGATCCACATTTATTACATTAATTGTCATGATAACGGAACTATTTAACGTGATCTGTCATCAAGGTGACGAGCATTATTTTAAAAAAATACTGTCGTGTTAAATATATATAAATATATTTTTATGATAAATAGTAAATCAATATGCTGTTATTAATTATTATTAATAAATATCTCATTACTAATTGATTGAACAATAGTTTTTTTGACATGACACTAAATAACTTTTAATGTCATTAGTTATCACAGTGAGCTTAGCATTGAGTATAAAAAAATGAACAGCAAAATGAGGAGATAAAATAAAAATTTTAAAAGAATGCGCATTTAAAAAATTTTGAAATTAATAAGTGCATTTTTTATAAATATTATTTTTTTAATTATTTACTCTATTTATTTATAATTTTAAATTTGTCTGAAGTCTGCTACATTCACACTCATTACAAAACGCATATAAGAGATTTCAAAATTTGAATTTTTTTTGATTTATATGATATATAATTCGTTGGTAAAAATTTTCAGATGTCTGATAATACTGAAGTTAGCCGGCGTTTAATAATTTTTTTGATTTTTTTAAAGCCATAAATTATTTTTAAAAATTGCACCGATAGTTTTTAAAATTTTCTACGTGCATACCTTTATTTTTGATTTTTTTTGATTTTACGAAAAAATAGTCAGAAAATTGTTAATTGTCTGTTAGCTTCAGGATCATGATATCCGATGTTTTTATTAAATATAACAATGATGGTCATTGTCTATTTATTGGATGATGATAATTATAATAATAATAATAATAATAATAAATGATACTGAGATGGATTTAGGATGTTTGTACAAGATCAAGGTTATTCAAAACTTCCGGATAAACCAAGCCACCTGCCGATAGTAGAGCAAAAAGCATTAGGAAGATTATTAGCAGCATGAGTATGTTCATTGACGCCTTTAGACATTTATATTTTATTCTTTATAAACTCAACTCGGTGTATTCACTATAAATTAACTTACTCACTTAAAATAAAATCTAACTACACTACATACTATTGAAGGCGTGTCTCAAGATAAGATACACAGAAAGAAAGGATTTCTTGGTTGAAAAAATTTTTTCTTCCAAGAAAATTTTTAATGATCTTGAAGTTAGCAGACAATGAATAATTTTCGAATTTTTTTTTAAGCAATTTACTTAAAAAAAAAGTAAACTAAAAATATGCGCATGTAGAAAATTAAAAAAAAAACGATAGGTGCAATTTAAAAAATATTTTTTTTTTTTTTTGTCAAATTTATTGTTTTTAATAAAATCCAAAAATTATTAGACGTCGGTTAATTTCAGTAGTGAGTGTGAATGTAGCAGACATGAGACGAATTTCAAATTACAAATAAACGAATTAAATAATTGAAAATATAAAAATAAAAAAAATGCACATACACATTTTCAAATTCTATAAATGCGTATTTTTTTAATTTTATTCGATTTTTATTTAATTCACTTATTTCAAAATTTTGAAAATTGAAAATTGTCAGTTACATTCACACTTATATCTTAGTATCATAATTTTTACTTGAATTAAAAAAATTTTTTGTATTATAAATTAAAAACAAAAATTTTTTTAGGCGAGAAAAAAATTATTGAGCATAGAAAAAATTTTTGTCTTCATTTCATAATGCAAAATTTTTTTTGCTCCAAGAAATTTTTTTTTGCTGTTTTTTTTTTTTTAATTCATCCAAACATAGTTTTGAAAAAAAAAAATATATATATATTTTAAATATGCTGGTATATTTTGGTGGTCTTGCTGGTAATTTATCTATTACTTATTGTTATGAGTTATGATCACTATCATTATCATATATTTGATAATTCAATTGATGTAGCCCAAGTTGGTCTAGAGATTAAAAGATTAGAGATAAACTAATTGATTGTATAATTATTTTTAAAATGCGATAACAATAAGATTTGAATGTTATCTGTAATCGGTTTTATGTTCTAGGTATTGTAATTAGTCTTTTTTTCTTTTTTTTTCATTTATTCTTTTATTCTTATTGAGGTGATTGCGATTGCAGTGGTGTTTATTTTACTTTTTTTATTGTGTGTGTAATTAATGCTGGTGATTTGTAGGAAGATTGGCCGGGAAAGATTGGATTGGGCTGGAGAGGAGAAGGTGAAACCTGGAGTCAAGGTGTGGCGGACAACGAAGGGATGAATGGAACGACTGCGGTACGACGTGTTGTTGGGGCCGGTGGAGGCGGAGGTGGACAGGAACCACCACCCGTTGCTACTCTTGTCGTATACAAGGACGACGCGGGTTA
The DNA here is from genome assembly GCF_029852145.1 of Microplitis mediator. Taxonomy (NCBI): domain Eukaryota; kingdom Metazoa; phylum Arthropoda; class Insecta; order Hymenoptera; family Braconidae; genus Microplitis; species Microplitis mediator. Next base: position 8,518,406 of record NC_079972.1, read on the forward strand.
TGGGATGAAGGTGTCGGGTGATAATCCTGTTTATGTACAATCCGTCAAAGAAGGTAATTTATATTTAAAAACAAATAAATAAAGATAAAAATACAAATTTTTGTTGTTTTTAATACAGTCAGGGGTAAAAAAAAAATTTCTCGTATTGATTATGATTCTGAAGTTAACAGACAATCAGCAATTTTTGGATTTTTATTTTCAACAAATCGATTACAAAAAAAAAAAAAAAAAAAAAAAAAAATATGCACATGTAGAAAAATTTAAAAACTATAAATGCAATTTTTTTGAATATTTTTTTTTTTATCATTCGTCGATTTAAAAAAAAATCTAAAAACTATCAGACGTCGGCTAACTTCAGTATCATGCATTGATTAAATTTTATTCCGTTTTTGAAGTAACTCCAATTAAAACTTTTTAAAAATATTTTAGATCAAAGAGGTTTTACTTGAATTGAATAAATTAAACAATAAAATTATTAAATATCGTAGATAATTCAAATAATTTATATTTAGTAAAACTAGTTCATTGAAACATTTTTTATTCTAGTAATTATACTATTAATATAATTTTGATAATCAATTGTGCTCTACATATATTAATAATTTACAAAGAAAATTAAAAAACAATTATGATAATGTTAATTAAAATTATAGGCGGTGCTGCCGAAAGAGCCGGATTAAAACAGGGTGATAAAATAATTAAGGTAATTATTTAAATTGTCAAAAAAGTATATTTACGTATTGACTTTTATTAATAAATTTAATGAATTTATTTGGTATTTTTAGGTGAATGGCGTCAATGTTATGCAGTCAACGCATACAGAAGTTGTGCAGCTCATAAAATGTAAGTCAATATAAATGTCATTAAAAATAAGCAAAACAAGTTATGTATCAGATATAAGAAAAGAGGAAGTCAAAGTATCATCAATCAGAAAGATACAAAAGTAATAATAGTCGCGAGTTGATTAGATATTAAGATTCTTTGCGATATTCAGTAATTCTTTGTTATATATATTTATTTATTTATAAAATCCAAGGTCGTTGCTTTCATTTTATTCACGATATTGTATCGATTGTGGCAAATAATCTGTATATTTGTCCTAGACCATGTGTGCAAGTTGCGTATGCACCAATAACACACAATGGCCCGCGGCTTTAATGATGTAAGCACGTGTTTATAGCGGTGACTCGCGTTTAATTCATTCTTTACTAGATTTACTTGATTATTCGATACAATGATTTTCTCTATATTGTTTCTTTTTTTTTTTTATACATTTAGTCATTAAAATTTAAATCACTTGAGATCTTTATTGCTGTCAAAACAATAACAAATAAATATTATTGCTTAATAATAAACAAATATAACTATTCTTTATTTAAATTCGTTGGAATTTAAAACAATATAATTAAAAAAAATAATTAATTAATCTTCAAGGTGTTTAGCAGTTATTAACTGACGGTTGCAATTTTATTATCAATTTCAATGGTAATATTGAGTTGAGTTTATAAACATAAATTGTATATATCCAGTCCCAGTGACGCCTGACGCATATTTCCGTCCATGTATTACGTTATTGCCGCAAATATCCGTCGTTAAATTTTTTTAAATTTACATTTCATACCATCGGTCTTTTAAGTTTCAGTCTTCATTGTCAATTAATATTCAATAGTCTGATTAATTTATTAATCAAGTTCAATTGTTTTGTTAATTCAATATTTGTTATCAGTGCGGGTACGATTATTTTTTTTTTTTGTATCATCAAATAATATTTTACAATTTATATAAAATAATCAAGTTGTTGAGTTAAAAAAAAAAATGAAATGAAATAAATTAATGTGAACAATGTTCATTAATCATAATTTGATGTGTCATATTTAATTATTCATATTTCAATAGTAATATGATTTGATTTCACGATTGCTGATATTACATAAAAAAAAAACACAAATTTAATAATTAGATGTTTTATTAAATTTTGACGCGATTAAATTTTTTAATAATTGATTTGCATTATTATTATTATTGGTGTCAAATAAAATGCTTGTCATATCTAATAAATTAAAATACTCGTAGAGTTTTTAGTCGTGTATATCGTCATTCATATTAATATAACACCTGAATGTAAAGATGCCTGGTTTTACTAAGATTTCCTCATTTTATTTTGACGCATCACAGACTCTGACGCAGTTTCATCCATTCCGTTGACTTTAAGAGACGTGTGTGTTTTATTTTATTATTTATTTATGTTTATTTTTATAAAATTTTATTTGTGTTTAAAATTTTAAACCAACGGATAATTTTATTTTTTTTTTGCATTTTATTTTATCAAACTATTAAATTTAAAATATCAATTGATTAAAATGAAAGAACCAAAGTCTTATACAGTATTACATAAATGGAACATAGAAGGTCCCATTGAAATTTATGTCGGTAAATTAAAATTTTTAATCATCATTAAATAATAAAATCAATAAAATTATAATTTACATCAACAGACATTACTCATTTTTTTATCCTTGAATAATATTTAATGACCTACCTTAATTTTTAAATAATTATTCCAAATTATCATTTTTTTTCTCAATAAATTAAAATCTCAGTATTTATTAATTAAATGAAATAGGTCAGAAACGGTTATCTAGATAATTATTAATAAATATAAAAATTATTAGAGCTCATTAAAATTGTCCTTGAAAAAATGTAATTTATTAAACATTGTCTTGCGTAAATATATAAAAAAAAGTAAATAAATAAACAAACAATTCTCTATAAAATATTTCCAAATGTCAGTTATTGTACATATTAATAAAACATTAAGTCTCCTTGACGTTTATTTTAGTAGATTACGTTTAAATAATTATAACAATAACAACCAAGACCAATAAAAATTATCAAAACTTAATTATTTACTCGGAATTTCTTAAAATAAAAAAAATTTATTAGAGGATTTAGAAATAAAAGTAAAAAAAAAAAACGCGTGACAAAAAAAAATATGTTAAATTTCCCAGCGAGTGATGCGAAGAGCGCGCAAAAATATCTGATGACTAATAAAAAATAAAAAGCCTTGAACTTGTGCCCGCAGCATCGACGCAGGTGGTTTTGACAGTCCAGCAGAAGCCATTGGGTGCAACGCTAGCCGGTTTACAGCAAGTGGGAACAACTCTGGGAAATCAACATCAGCAGCCGAGACCAACGAGTTTATCATCAGCATCAACAATGGTATCACCTTCACAATCCGCTACTTCTTTGCATCGAGCATCAACTGCACCAGCTGGTGGTGCTCCTTGCACTGCACGTATAACTGGACCCCAACCTGTCGACGTAAGTCACAGTAATTTGGGTTGTAGTAGTAATAATAATAATAATAGTAATAATAACAATACAATACGACATACTATGTGTACCCTTGCTTCTGCTGTTAATCATGTTCTTGATTATTCTGCTTTATCTGTTATCCCTAAGCATTCTTTTCCGTTTTTAATGGTCAAAGCACCGTCATTTACTGATTTCGTCTCCACTGCATTTTATAAAAAAGTAAGATTATTATTATTTTACTTATTTTATTTATTTATTTTATTTCACCACTCATATTTTATTTATAAATTTATTTATTTATTTAAATGTTTTTTTTTTTTTTCTAAAACTTAAACATGGTTTCTGGTTTACTTAATTCCAACTTACACTGATAAATATTAAATAAAATTACGATATTAATAGATATTTTAAAAAAAGAGATAAAAATATTTTAGCACGAGAAAAAACGTCAGTTGGAGACACAACGTGTTCATACATTCCAGCTGATGTTAGAAAAGGAGCAGAGTTATCGTGATAAATTACGAAGTGAACTTGCTAAAATGGGCATTGGTTCCGGGAATGTAGCAAACTCCTCAACACTGCAGACTGAGTTAGCTGGAGCTGAAAGACGAGTTCGCACATTACAAGATCAATTGGCTGCAATAACAACAAATGACCAGGTACAATAAATTTTAAAAAATAATTAAACAAAAAAGACAATTAAGCGGATTGATGTTAAGTATTTAATTGAATGTTTAGTCCAAAGTGTTTACCCATAATTTTATTCTATTGAATGTTCAGTAATTTACAGTAAGAATGTTAGAATAGACTCTTAGTTGATCATTGTCATCTTAACTTGTATAATAGTAATATTTAATTTATTTTAAAAATGCTTACCCACTCGGAGGTGATAATAATTTCGCTTGCGCTAACACACATATGTGTTGATAGCTAACCTGCTGTTATTGTCTTACAGCTTTGCTCATTGGTAACAAACGCCTCGTCTCCCTCTGGTCATTATTCCAGTTCTGGTAGCAGCACCGGTGGTGGTAGTGGTGTTGTTATTGGCGACACACCGCCACCCCTGCCTTCACGTAAATCCTTGTCCATGCAGAGTTTGTCCCCACCTCCGTTGCCTCCACGACCACCTCCACCCACTACCACCTCAAACACGCACAGCGTAGTACAGTTGGAGCTGGAGAGACAACTGCTGACTCATTTAACGTCCCCAACCACCAGTCATGGTATACCTAACTCTGTAAGTAGTGTCATCGACTCGTCACACGTGTTAATGCTGCCAATTTTTTTTTTTAATCATACTGTTGACACAATTATGCAAGGTGGCCACAAACCGGTAATATTGGGAATTATTAGGAAATTTAATGCAACCGGGAAATATCATGAAAAGCTCAGGGAATTTCGAAAAGTATTCGGGAATTCAATTGTGACAGTTAAAAATTTTTAAGTGATTTTCAACAGTAACTTGAAGGAAAATAGTCGTATAATAAAAATAAAAATGGAAAATTGTAGCTGTAAGTGTTTAGTTTTCTGACCTGGTCTTTAAATTTTGATAATAGTCTAGAAGTGGGGCTCCACTATTTTTGAAAATAATTTTTTAACAATATTTTTCATTTTTTTCACAGTAAATCAAGTCGAAAGAGATAGAAGAAGAGAAATGCTTCGTTAAAAAAAATTTAGAAACTCTAATTAATGTAAAAAAATCATTATTTTGAATTTTTAAATTTTCAAACCGCTATCACCAATAGAAATAATGTTTTTTTTTGAAATTTTTCTTTCACCATCAGTCCGCCGAGGAGTAGAACAATTTTCTTGAAAAATTGGAAAATTCCCGGTACAAGTATTATTATAGTCGAAAGTAGGTGGAGCCCCACTTCTAGATCATTACCGAAATTTGTTTATTATGCACAGTCCCATGGTAATCTTAAGAAAACTATAAAAATAAATTTTCAAAATTTTTGCTCGCCTTAAAAACGGTCTACGGGCTTCAATAATTTTTTTCGATAATTATCATTGATTTTTAATTACTCTAGAACCGCGCATAATAAAAAAAATTCAAAACCAGATCAGAAAACCAGACACTTGAAGCTACAATTTACTAGTGTATTTTGGATTTATTTCAATCATCAAATTTCTTATTAAATATTTTAACATCGAATAATAAAAAGTAGGCCTTATTAATTTATTTTATTGACTTTTTTTTTTGTTTCTCGCATGATTACATCATCAAATTTAATTATTGACAATATAATAAAAACTTTGAATATCTTAATGATACGAACAAAATTTCTGAATCAAGGAAAAATGTGAAAAACTTTACAGGAAATCCAGTAAATATCAGGAAATTTCTAAATCATCTTTTTGTGGCCACCCTGATTATGTCTGGTTGAGTGAGAATGGTCTAGTTATCCTCATAATTTACCTCATTAGTTTTATTAATCAATTAATTATTTTTCATTGTTGTTATTATTATTATTGTTATCAATAAATCCACACAAAGGACTTATTATTCCTTGGATAAAATTCAGCACTAACAACATGTATAAAAGTTTGTTAAAAATTTTACTAAAAAAAAGTATCTACTTGAATATAATTACGGTAAATAATTTATATTAACAAATAGTATTGTAATTAATGATATTAATTATTAATTAATAGTTTTCACAAGACGCACATTTGGGTTCGCCGAATTCACTTAATAAACATCAACGTACAAAATCCTCACCCGAGCAATTGGGCTCGACTATGATCTCACCGTCAGAGGCCAGTAGACTATTGATAGCGTCAGAATCAATGAACGATTTATCACCATCGAGACATCTCCATCAGGGACATGGACGTCTAAGCGGAATTGATTTAGATGATCCGATCCATATCACACCACCGGGCACACCACCACCGCCTTATCCCCTACCAAGTCCCGGGAATGATGTCTTATCGACCACCTTGAATGAAGTCAGTAACTTGTATTTTAATTTTACGGTTTAAATGCTCACTTGCTAATTTATATTATATTAATAACTTCCTTGTTATACTAATTATAAATATTATTCGTTGTATTTAATTTCAGAGTGTGGATAGTTTTGTAACAGTAACGCCAACCCGTCAATTGTTGAATGAAAGTAGTCCTGGATTACCGCAAATTCAACAGCCTATTATGTCTATGGAAGACGATGACATGAGTGATCAAGAAGTGGTGGGTTTTATTTATTTTATTACAGTCGACTACCCGTTATAAGCCTGTCCTTCATTATCCTCGTCCCCTCAATCGGAAGTTACTGAGTCCAAACAACTTCCCCCACTTAACCACTCTGAGGAGTTTCGTACCAGAGAGCCCGCTATAAGCCCCCGTTAAAATTATCAAAATTATAAACTAAGAATAGAAAAAATAGACAAATTAATGATGAAAATTTACTACCTATGTTTCGCGGAGAATAATTTAATCATTAATAAGTAAAATATAATTTATTGTTCATAATTGTAATTATGAATTATGTTCAAAGCTTCTGTTACAATTGAAAAGTTTTATTGAGCATTAAGTTCATCAATAAAATTATTATTTTAATTATTACTGTAATCAATACCGTTATCATTATAATTTTTTGCATTATAATTATTATTAGTGTAAAAAGATAAGTATTTATTTTAGCGCTATAAGCAGCAGGAAAATCGGGATAGTCGCGTATGTAACAAAATGTAAATATGGCGTTTAAAATCATATAAAATAAAACCGACTTATGACTACCCGGGTAGTCGAGAACAAAACTAAACGCACGGTAGTGGGAAGACTGAAATTCCAAGAAAAATTTCCTCGGCGTCCCTAGACCAGGGTTATGACGGGTAGTCGATTGTACTATCATTTTATATAATTATTGTTATATAATAATTTATATCATTTTTTTTGTCTAGGGTCAACTGGAAGATCATGGACCATTTAAATCTTTATCGAGATTATGGGAACACCATGCACATCTTTCTGTTTTTATAAATTATGTTTTATCAAATAGTGATCCTTCAAGTTTGGTTAGTTTATTATTATTATTTTTTATTATATTTTTTTTTCTTTTAATATTTTACTAATGATTATAAATTTTTTTTCAGTTATTCTATTTGGTAACAGACTTGTATAAGGAAGGTAATGCTAAGGAAATGAGAAAATGGGCATATGAAATTCATTCTAGCTTTTTAGTACCTGGTGCTGTAAGTATTCAATAAAATATTAAAAATAATGCGTAAAAAAAAATTCAATCTAAAAATTTCACAACAGTGAGCTTTAAAATTTTAGACAATTCTAAACTTCGAGTCGATCATTTTTTGAACTTATAAAAAATAAAAAAATTTGACACTGAACTAACCCGACGTCTTACAATTTTCGGATTGTTTTAAAAACGAGAAATTAAAAAAAAATGTATTTCAGAAAATTGCACTCAAGTTTTTTTAATTTTCTACATGTGCATATTTAAAATTTTTTTTTTTTTTGTTTAAATTAAATTGTTCAAAAAAAAATTCGAAAATTGTTAATTGTCTGCTAACTTCAGGATCATAAAATTTTTCAACTGAGTACTTCTTTGGAGTTTTTTAAAATCAAAAAAATTTGATTTGAAAATTTTGCTGGTTTGGAAAACCCTTAAAAAAAAATTTTTTTCACTTATCAGAACTGTTCAAAAGAAGCTCAGGTGTTTGGAAATTTTTTTTCTCAAATTTTTCATAATTAAAGAAACGATCAACTTGAAGTTTTAAATTGTGTAAAATTTAAAGCTTCACTGTTATGAATACTTTGGAAGGATTTTTTTTTATATGGGTAATATAAATATATAATAAATTTGTTTTATTTTATCGTTCAGCCTCTACGTCTCAATAACGTAGATGAGAATGTCGCACGTGAAATAGATGACGTACTTTTACGAGAATCAGATAAAGAAGAAATATTACGTAAGATATTTTGGAAGGCAAGAACAAGAGCGAAGGAAGAATTGAATGAACAGCTTGCGGACTTCCAACAAAAAAGAACAGCGGGACTTGGTATGTTATTTGGGCCAAGTGACGCTCAGCTTGACGAAAGTGAATCAGATAAATCTAAAGAAGCAAAAATAATAGAGACTTATCTTCTTCCTAAAATGGATCCTTATTTGTATGTATCATAATTTATCAATACTTCGATTTTATTTTAATTACTTTCTATGATTAATTTAATATTATTAACTTTACAGAGAAGATATTGAAAAAGATCAATTAGATCTACGTCAATTTACAACAGCCGCTGGTTTAGCGACGATATTGACTAAAATATTTCAAGTACGATCTGTATCACTTGATCGTGTGCCGACATTTGTCGCTAAAGATAAATCTAATATTAAAGCACGTTTACTTACGGGTAAAACAAGAAAAATGGCAGTAAGAGGTCATCATTTTGGAGCACATCAATATTTTACTGTTACGTATTGTAATCATTGTCAGCTCATTATTGGTGGGATCGGTCCTCAAGGTTATCAATGCAATGGTAAGATTTTAAATAAATAAATTTACATAAAATTATATGTAAAGTAAAGTAAGAGACCCAGTATCCGATCAGGGAACTAATTTCCGATCACTCATGTATTTCTATATCTATATTTACTAAATACATGGACTCGTGAAAAAAATTTTTTGAAAAAGAGTGGACTATTCTAAACTTCAAAACGTGACACAACGACGAACTTTTTTTGAACGTATTTTGTATTGAAAAAAATTATGAAACCTAGCTCTTTTAAGATGTCTTAAAGTTGTCTTTTAAAAGGATAAGACAAATTTTTTTTTGTTTCAAAATCACCTTTTTGGTATAAATACGACATGCAAATGTTGCTTCCGGAGACGGAGAAAATTTTTGTTGTTTTTCCTGTCTTATGCCAATTAAAAAGTCATTTAGATGACTTATTTTACGACTATTTGTAATTTACTTTCTGTCGTCACTTGTGTCAAGTCTTTTAAGTAGATATTTTTTCGTCGACATAAATTTCTGATCGTTTTGTCAACATATTGGTGCCTTATCGATATGTCAAGAAGTAGTCTAAAAACTGATATCTTATAGATGTCTCAAAGGCAAGTGTGCTCCTTGGGTATTTTCCAAAGTTTGAAAATCGTTTAAAAAAAGAAAAAATTATTTTTCTCACCGGTAGGATCCCAAGTAGCACAGAGAAAACTTTAAGATGTCATAAAGATGTCTTTTAAAAGGACAAGACAAATGTTTTCTTGTCTTAGAGTCAAGTTTTTTGGTATAAATAAGACATACAGATGTTGGTCCTAGGAGTCATAGGAAATTAGCGTTTTTTTTTCCGTCGTAAAAAAGTCATTCCAATTAAAAATTCGTTTAGATAACTTATTCGACAATTATTTGTAATTTAAATTACTTTTTGTCGTCACTTGTGTCAAGTCTTTTAAGCAGATAATTTTTCGGTGACATAAATTTCTGACCGATTTGTCAATATTTTGGTGTCTTATATTCATTGATTTTCCTCTTGAATTTTCAAAAATTTAAAAAAAGTTCTTCATTGTGTCACGGTTTAACGATTAAAATAGTCAACCCTTTTCCAACCTTGCTTTTATCAACACTTTTTTTCATATGGGCAAATCCAAGTTTTTTTTTTTATAAATGAAACTAACAGATGTTGGTCCTAGGAATCATACAAAATTTGTGTTCTTTTTCCCCTTTAAAAAAATCATCTCAATTGAAAAGTCATTCAGATGACTTGTTTGTAATAATTTACTTTTTCCCGCCGTATGTGTCAAGTCTTCTGAGCAGATATTTTTTTTGATGACATCAACCTCTGATTGTTTTGTCAACATTAATAATCGTTCTGGCAAAGATAATAATTGTGTACAGATCATTAAAAATTTTTTATTATTTGTCGTTACACAAGATGATCTAGTACTAGTTTAACATATCAAATAAATTGGATTTCTACTAAATCAGACATTTTTTAAATAGTAAATTATATAATAAACTATTTTCTTATTTATTTTAATCTCTTAGATAAATTAATGCGCTTATAGTTTACGAAGATTTTAATTTAATTGAAAAATTTTAAAACACGTAAAACTTGTCTGTAACCTTTAACAAACGTCCGTTTCAAGTGTTTGAGTGTTTAATTTAATGGGGATGTAAAACTTGAAAGATTTAAAAAAATTTCAGTCTTTAATAAAATATTTTATTTCGTCAATTTAAATTTTTTCTTAAACGTACAAGTTCTGTAACTTGTTTTCTATCAATTTTACTGACGTAACGCACAGAACGTTTTTTTATAGAAAATTGAATGTTCAATAAAATCATTACTTTTAAATCTCAAATAAAATTTCTATTTATAAAAGTAATGAAAATAAACGAAAGTGAATTTTTTAATTTTTAGCAGATTTCATAGAAATCTAACTATTGCATTTGTCCTAATGACGGAATTTTCGAAAAATTTTGCTACTTTCGGACTCAGCTCGTCGAGCTGAGTCAGGAAATACATATGGTTCAAAAGTTTATATATGTATGTATGTATTTATATATTTATACGATAGAACGCAGCTTTCACGGCGATATCGTCCACAATTCTTCACGTATCTCAATTAAACTCAACGTAAATTTTCTGTAGATGATTTTCGAGATCAAATTTGAAGATGAGCGAAATCGGTCAATTAGTTTAGAAGTTACAGCAATTCAAAATTAAAAAAATGTCAAAAATTCATATTTTTACTGATTCTTTCTCCAACAACTTTTGAATGTAACAACTTGTCGAATTTCTATAAAATCCATCTAAAAGCTCTTTAACTAGGCTTTAATTTCCATGCCTTTATATGCCTAGACTAAAGAAATTACTTATATTTCCACTCATTAAATGGAATTTTGCTATTGCATTGGTTTCTGATGATGTTCAAAAAAACTTTTTTGTGGCTCTCCTAATGCCTTCGATTTTAGCTATACACTTTTTAAATATATCCATTTCGGCTGCCGAATGGCCTTTTTTAACTTCCCGTTACGAAAATTGAAAATTTTCGAAAATTCGGGAAGTTATTGGTTTCGGTACGATTTTCAAAAATCGAATTTCTAACAGATCTTGACGTTTTGAGGTTCTAGGAAGATATTCTAATTTCAAGATTATGTCCAAGTGTATGTATGTGTATATGTAAGTACGTATGTATGTAAATATTCTGTAACTTTTGAACGAATGAACCGATTTGGCTTTTTGAGGTGGCGTTTGAAGTGGCTCATTAATTTCAACAATTTTTTTAAAATTGAGCATAATCGGAGAGCTTGAGCTCCTTGAGCTCGAAAATAGCGGGAAGTTTTGGGGCTGGCCCGCAGGGCCAACCGTTGCCTAGATTTTCTTTTCTTTTGTTTTGTAACTTTTTTTGTATCGAATTTTTTAAATTTTCTACGGAAACATTTTGGTCATTCCTCCTGGTGTATATTAAAATTGAAAAAAATCACCATCATAAGAACTACCTAGATATCTATTGTATAAAAATTACTAGGTCGTGATCGATTACTGGGTCTTCTACTTTACCACTTAATTGATGATTAATTATTAATAATTTTTAATTTTATTTACAGACTGCTCTCTCAGTGTTCACCGTCAATGTGTTCGTGTAGTTGAGGAAAGTTGTCCAGGACCATTGTCACGTAAAGAACGTGGCAATGATCGCATCAGTAAACTTATGGATCGTATAAGACCTGAAAGAAAACCACCATCATCTCACCATCACCACCATTCCCCAAATCAAATGCATCTAAGTAAATATTTATTCAAAATTTTAAACAATTTAAAAATCGATAATTTAATAAATGAAAATAATATATAAAATTAAATGAAGATAATAAATTATTTTCAGTCGAACGTTCAAAGCGTCTTGACGAAGAAAATTTATTAGGAGACTGCGAAAATGGTGAGTTTAAATTTTTATTATTAAGATTAAAACTCGATATAAAAAATTAACTAATCGCAATTAAGTCGGACAAAGAAAAATAAAAAAAACAATAAATGACCAAGAAAGCATAAATGTTTTATCTATAAATCATTAAGTCATTACGACAGCTATTTATATTTATGTATGCGTAATATGATTAGAGTCGCGGTAAATTGACCGCTGCGTTGCCCCTGACTCATATACTAAAAACATCTTTGTCGTTATCAGTACCGACTCAACCGTACGATACTAAACTAATATATTGTACTTAAAATATTATCAAATAATAATTAAATAAGTCATTTGAACTGTCATGACGATAATTATTTATCAGTTCAATGGAATATCCATTTATAAATTGCCTTGATAATAATTTTTAAATTATCTTTACTTTGAAATTTTTTACTGTCATTTAAAAAACTTGACGCAGTATTGTCTGTGCAGTGCAACAAATTGTTGTGAAGAAAAAAATAGAAATAGACCATGTGGTAGAGTGAAAAAAAAGGCAAACGAGCTTTTCAATTAAATAATTAGCATACGAGTACTCTTCTCGTTATGATCATATGACTCGTGGGCGTTTTTTAGTCGACACGTCCCCTCGACAATCGCACAGTGTCATTGAAACAATACTGGATCTCAGTGGATATTTGAACATATGCTGCTACCGCTACTCCGATGTTGAGTGTAATAAAATAATTAACTAAAATACATTTATTTGTATTAAATTATTTTATAGTGCGCGCGTGTGATAAAATGAAATGGTTATAAAAAAGAAAAATATATAGATATTTGTATACCATTAATCATATATGAGTTTAATATACCAAATGACGGGATATTGATCTAAAAAAAAAATATAAAATAAGTAAACGACCTGACTATGAAGATAGATGAGCGAATGGATATAATACGTGACTACACCGGCTAGTAGGTAGTTGGGTCTTTCGTCTTCACACGTGTGTACTATACATTTATGTTAGTACATAGTTTACTCATATATATATGTGTATGTGTATACCCTACTACGCTATTTTTCACATAACATCACTACACACAAGACTGAGTTATGGACCGGACCGTACATACGGATGGGATATTCAAGTTTTACGAAGGAAGGAAATGTGCGGGATGTGAGAAAGTTTTTTTAGTGGTGGGAGACCGGAAATAAACCGCCGACTGTTGAAAGGAAGTGCTGAGAATTAATTTTAAATGTTTAAATAAAATTTGCCAGTTGAATGAAATTTTTTGATGATGTATACGATGAATAAGAATAAGAAGATATACATATATATATAGATATATGTGTATATTTAAATTTGATTTAAATTTAGTGTAAATTGTTTCTTACGTATATAGATATTAGTATATATTTATGTGTATATATATGTATATATGTGCGTGCGTACATATATAAATTATGTTAGAGGTAAAAGTTACGGGTAAATTGTTGGAGGGAGAAGATCATGACTCCCACTACCAACGTGTGGATACTAATTTTTCACCCCTGATGTCTACAGCCTTTGGCAACCTAAAATTGTCTACTGTGAGACACAAAAACAGATTTCGTCGCAAGTTCAAGACTGACGGTAACGTGAAAACATCAAAGTTTAAAATTTAAATATTTAAACTGTTGGCAATTTTTTTTTTTTGTAACTATTATTACTTTTTATTATTATTATTATTTATATTTATTTACTTGAAATTTCACAAGTAAATAAATAAAAATTTTTTACATAAATTTTTAAATAATAAAAATTTTCATTGCAAATTTGCCGACAGTAAGAATTTTATTTTAAATTTAACTGGTGAATAAATAACCCAGAAAAAAATCTAAAGTGAGAGAATAGAATAAAAATAAAAATTATATTTAGGAATAACGAAGAAAACAACAAAACCAAAGAATTTACTGAGTAATTTGAGTAATAAAAAAACTATCGCCGTTAAAGTTTGGGAAACTTTGGGAGCCGTAAAACGTATTCGTAGTAATTGTGGTGATGTGATTAATACGACAGATGAATTAATTGTTCATGTGGATCATATTCCCACAAGTGTACGTCGTATTTCGATCGATGATAATTACGAGGAAAGTACTGACACATTTGACATCAATAATTCACTTTACGATCAACTGGAAAGTTACACTTTAAATAATAACTCGCAAGGTTTGTTTTTAAAATAATTTAAATTTAAAATAATTATTTTAATAACAGCAACAATAAATTTATTTGCTATTAATTTATTGTTGTTTCTTAAATTATTTTGTCATTGAAATATATACGAGTCATAGCATAAGAATAATATTTTTTAAGAGTATTTAATGTATGTATTTTACTATCGCGTGCTACAAATATCTCATTGCACGTGTATGCAACGCAGTAGTTTAGTTTTAATATAAACTCCACTCAACAAGACTTAATGTATTTTCTGTTACTTACCAGGCATACATTTAAGTCTATAAATTATAATATATTTAATATACTTAGTGGTTATAAACAATAAACAAAATACACAAACATTTAAGAATATTTATACATATTTTATAAACACTAAATTAAGTATTTAATTTATAAAGATAAAAAAAAATAAGGAAGCACAAGGGCACGTGCCACTGTCGCGTGTCCAGGGAAAAAAAATCAAGGCATTAGTTATTTTTATCATAACATGTATCGTACGGGCGAGTAAAAAAGCTGTGTCACGTTTTTTTTTATCGCTTGTAACAAGGGAAGAGAATTAATTTAACCGGAAGTTTGATCTTTGGGTCTTTTCCTCAAACAGTTTGTAAACTATATTAGGGAAACTAATATATTATTTTACCTTATACTAATAGTTTAATCTTCTTTAACTTGAGATATGTAACGCGCTAATACATAACATGGGTATTAGTAAAAATAAAAAAAAATAAAAAAGAAGAAGGAAAAGAAAAGAAAAAGAGATGAATCTATAGTTGGTACTGAGAATTTTGTAAGATTTAACTAACTTTGATGAGTTATGATCTGATAGTTGGAGTAATGCCAAAATATATCACGATTGAATAAATATGTGAAGATGATAGAAATTACAAGAATTATGAGGTGAAAAATAGTTTGAGGAATTTAGTTATGCCAAGTTGTATTATTTGTTTTTTAATATTTTATAATAATAATAATAATAGTAATTAGTTGTTGGGTGATTTGTGATTTCAGGAGATCATCGCGGGGGCGGCGCAAGCGGAAACACCCGTGGTAGTGTTGAAAGAGGACGTATTTCCGGTTACGGTGATCATCTTGATAGTATGGACGATCCTTCTTCACGAGAGGATATCTCTGAAATGTAAGTTGTTTTTTTTTATAAATATATGCACAAATTATCTTATTTACGAGTCTAAATTACTTGATAAATTTTTTGTAATATAAAAATTAAAAAATATGTAGGTCATTTTTTTTTTTAATTAAATTATTTTATTTAATTAGTCATAAATTATTAATAATTACTTTTTTTTTTTACTCTTTAATAATTTTGTTAAAAAAAAGGCATCTTGCCATTTTGGGGTAAAGTTTAATTTTTAATTAAGTTAATAATCAGACAGTGCCCCCCACTTTAAAATTTAATTATTATTATTATTTATTTATTTCCAATGTATAGATTACTTTTGTAACTTTTTACATTTTTTTCTTTGCTTATAATCTAGGATAATTAAATTCTTTGTAATAAATTATATTATTTAATCTAAACGACTTTTATTTTAAATGTTCTGCTTTTATACTTTGGTATACCAAATATGATATGTCATTACGAACACCTCCAATGATCACATACACAACCTTCCTGCTTTCCTGGCACTGGAACCTCAGTTATTCTACATAGTTACTTTAAAATTTAATTAATTAATTAATTTGAAAAAGGATAATGTAGAAGTAATTTCGCTGAGATATGGAATTTAAAAAAAATTACTTACAGTTGATATCAATTGGAAGTTAAACGAAATTTGTTACATAAATTTTTGCCCACAAAATTTGAAAATTCGAATTATAAAATTGACATGAAGATTCTACTGAAATTTACTTTCCAAATTTCGTTTAACTCCCAATTGATATCAACTGTAATTAATTTTTTTTTAATTCTATATCTCGGCAAAATTACTTCTACGTTGTCCTTTTTCCAATTAAAGTTTCAATTTCTTTTTAATTAATTAATTAAATTTTAATACGGTTATCACATTTTAAAGTCATTGCTTATTTTTAAAAAGTGGGGAATACTGTCTGAGAATGCCCTTAAGCAGGTAGTCGGTACTTAGAGTTACGGCTTTTAAATTACAATGGTAATACTCCATGTGCGTACTTACGAGTTTAAAAGTATGAGGTTTTACGAAATTTTAATAATGTAAAGTAAAATCTATTGAAATTATAATTAAATTAATTTAATTGTTTTATTAAAATTAATGAAAAAGTTTTAGTGACATAAAATATTATATACTAATTAATTTTAAAAATAATTAAATTAAAAAAAATTTGACCTCATACATTATTCTTTTAATTTTTTTTTTAATTTAATTTTGTTATCAGGGTGCAGCAAAATATTTCCAGTAAACCAAAGACGTCAAACATAAATCGGTCTGAAAGTTACAAGGAACGGATACATCATAAAGTAAATATATAAATTATAAATTATTGTAATTCATAAATAATTGATATTAATAATAAAAATTAATTTTTTCAGCGACAACTTCGTGAAAAGCGAAAGACCAGCGATCCAAATCTGTCGAAAACAAAGTAAGTTGTATAATAATTTGAATTATTATTCATTAATCGTTTGACAAATTTAAACTTGAAATTTTTTAAAATAATATTTTGACCTTGAAAATTTATCTATAACAAAATATATTTGGCAAAATATATATTTTATGATGTATAACTGATTGTAGCACCCACAACATATACACGTGCGCAGACTCGCATATTACCTCGTCGCCGGGACGAGATCGCTGTCTTTCTTTCTTAATGTTTCCTACTAAAGGCTACGTCGGAGCTTAGTGTGACGTTAGAATCGTGTTTTTACGGACGTAAATATTACTTCTGGTGTATGACAGTGTCTAAACATCAGTTTCAAAATTATTTTCATTAAATCAATTTAAATTTTATCAGTATAAAAAATATATTTATTTAATTTATTGTAATCATAAGTCATAAATATTTTATTTATTATTTATAAATCGTGCCAATATTTTATTTAAAAAATTTTCTTTTATTTTGTCCCAGTGGTATTAGTTAAGAAAATATATATATATATACATATATATATAATATATTAAACAGTTTCATCGCCGGTGGCCTTGCAAGACTAAAATAAATATTAACTTCAAACTACAAAATTTGAATAATATTTATTTTTTTAACATTAAATTTTTTTATTACAAATTTTTAATATATAAAGTAATATATTAATATATAAATTAACTGCCAATATTCAATGAATATTTAACAAAATTTTTAAATTCTATTTGATAACATTTTTACGTCTTATCAGCAAAGTTTACTTAATAATTCCATGTAGTAAAATGATTTCTTTGACCTGCCGCTCCCGTCATTATAAATTACTACAGTGGAAAAAATATTAATTACATCACTTTAGAGCATAATTGTTCATATAATTATAAATAATATAATTTTGAAATTAAAAAAAAATCCATGATAAAATAATTTAAGAAATAACACTCATAAAATTATTAATAAACAAAATAAATAATCGTAAATTGGTACTTAAAATTTAGTAGAAGAAAACACGGTACTCAAATACTCTACGTAACTTTTATAATTATCGAAAGATAAAATTCTTATGTTAGTTTATTGTTATTATTATTTATTTATTTTTATTTAAAAAGCGATCGATTGAATAAAATCAATACTTAGCCATAGGCTCAGCCTCCGTACGTCGAGAATCTACACAAGCGCACTATTCAGTGATACTGTTGATTGGTGGATTTATATAAACCATACAATACAATACAAAACAATACACTTACACTGTACTCCCGCCGGTATTTCCATACATTAATCACTAGTACCACTAGTCTACCCAACAAGTAATTGCTCATCCTTACTCAGAATATAAACCAACACGTGGATTAAATAGGGACGAGGCGAGAAAAGAGTAAATAGCATGTAGCCGTGTGTATCAACACATATATAAAACACAAATAGATTATACAGTTCACTTGGCTTTAACTATTGTCGGAGTATAAACGAGGGCTGGTGGGTGGCAGAACCACCATCTAGAAATTGATTAAAGTGATTGAGGAGCGGCATCGATAAGACTCTTAAACAAATGCGTCCACTGACTCATTTAATATATTTATATACTTTTATAATAATTTATTAATTTATTACAAACGATTCAAAATAGTTTTTTTTATTATTTTATTACAAATAATTTATCCTTAAATGACACATGTCTGCGAAATTACGTATGTGTCATAGGGTGACATTTTGACCCCAGTGTAAAAAAATTACCGATACTCCAAGAATTTTTTAATTTATCTTCAAATTCTGAACATATTTCTTTGAAAAAGCCTCGAACGTGATCATATTGGACTTTATAGATTTTCATTTAAAAAAAAAAAAAAAAAAAATAGTTGAGGGGAAACACCACCGATCCCTTTCTCACACTCAGAAAAATAAACGGGACTATCTTTGTTGCACTCGTAGAGTAAATAAGAATTTTAAAACAATTTTTCTCGGAGACGAATTATAATTTTTAAAAATACGAAATTTTTAATGATGCTCAAGTTCGTAGATATTTAACAATTTTCGGATCTTTTGTCAACTAATCAATTACAAGAAAGATAAAACTAAAAAAATGCAAATGTAGAAATTCAAAAAAAGCTATCGGTGCAATTTTTTAAAATATTTTTATTTTTTAAATTTATCGATTTCAAAAAAATCCAAAAATTATTAGACGTCAGCTAACATTAGTATCATAATTTTTAGCGCTCGGTCAAGGTTTTAAAAAGCGCTAAATACTGTATTTTAGGTTTCCTGTGTTTGTCCGTGAATTAAATTGAATTAAAAATCGGTTGACGTTTCGCGCCTTTTTTTAAATTTTCAATATTTAAAAAAAAAGTTTTTAGTTATCAAAAAATGATCTTTATTCTGACGAATAAATGGTAAATTTTTCGAAAAAAAAATTTGAAGATTCCATTGTCAGGAAAAATTCAAAAAAAATTTTTTAAAGTAAGTTGAAGATTTCCAGCGGAAAAATTTCAAAAAATCGACTGGGGTAAAAATGACACCGAGGAATTTGAGATTTAAAAAGAATAAATAATCATGAATTATTATATTTTTTTATAAATTATAAAAAATGTCAATGTACTCAGAGTTTATTTTAGTAGATAAAAAAATAAGTAAAAGTAAAAAAGTTTGAGTGACACATTTGTTAACAACCTTTGAAATAACTTTAAAGGTTTCATAGATTAATTTAACGAGTGCAAATACTTGAGTAAAAAAAAATAATAGAGGAAAAAAACACAAGAGAGTAGACGGTTTTATTATTATTATATTAGTGAGGGAATTTTAATCGGTGTCGAGACGGGTATATTTATATTTGGATAAAATATAAAATAAAAATGAGACAACGAAGTTCACGACGAGGACGTCCTCGACCTAATTCACGTACTGATGATACTATTCCTGATATTATTACGCGTAAAGACATAACTTTGTCACATGAAAGGCCACATGATATTTTAGAAAAAAGTTTAAGTGCGGATCAAAATTGTATTAACGTTAATTCTGATAGAGGTAGTGCGCCTTTAGCACTTGCTGAGCGCCGAACTCGATCAGAAAGGTATTTAATTATTTATTATTGAATATTCATGACTAATTATTGATTATAAATTAATAGAAAAAAAGTAAAATAATTTATTTAACGATAGCAATATTTTTTCATTTTTTTTTAGTGACTGTGATGCGACAGGTGCATTCCCCGGTAATTCTGCTGGCAGTTCATCAAACAGTAGCTTATCAACACGAAGTCTAGACAGTCCAAGTACCAGTTTAGAACAAGTTCATCCAGCCAATGCTGGTCATCATACATCTAACTCGTGGGACAGTGACGTTGATGTTGAACCAGATCCACCAGATTGGAATCACGGCGTTGCTGAAGAAGTTCTCAGTAATCTCAGTAACTCAGAGAAGAAGAGACAAGAAGTTATAAATGGTATATTTTATTAAAATATTTGGGGTGTGTGATCGGTTTAGAATTTAATATATTTACATAAATTTTCGAATTAGTCGAATCTTGTAGAATTATTCGTAACTTTTCAAATTATTTGTCAATTTTAGAATCATCCGAAAGTTTTTTGATTATTTGTTATTTAAAAAAAAAAAAATAAAAAGATAGTTATCACTGCGCAGAGATATGAATATGGATGCAAGGGAGCCAGCTGATAATGGTTGGTTAAAACCGAATAGATCAAGTAGTGCACTATTACTATTTAGTACATAATTACAGAGTGAAGTAAGTCTAAAAAGCGGTGAACTTTTAATTAATTAATAAAATTTTTATACACTTCTGACAGCTAAAAGTCATTGGAAAGTTTTAATAAAACGTGGGGGACACTATAGAATGGCCTTAATGGAGAGCTTAGGTTTTAAAGTAACCAGAAATAATTTTTTCGTGAAATCGTGTCTAAGCTCTATTTATTTTTGACAAAAATTTGAATTACAGTACACTCTGGTCATAAGTAATGTTTCTGTCTATACTCTTACTTACAGGAAAAAATGAAATTAACGTGAAAATGAGTAGAGCGTCCGATGTAACTTATAACTAGAGTCTACTGTATTCGAAAAACTATACAATTTTAAGTCGTCGTTGAAAAGAAAATTTTTGAATAGTTCGAAAATTTACGAATAATTTGTAAGTTCGAACTATTCGCACACCCTTATAAAATATGGATAATTAAAATATTCAACAAATTATATAATTTTAAAATTATTTTAGAATTATTTCATACGGAGAGGTCACACGTACGCGCACTCAAAGTACTGTCATACGTCTTCCACAAGCCATTACTTGAATCTCAAGTTCTTCCATTGGATCAAGTACAATTACTATTTTCAAATTTAGACGAAATGGTGACTATTCATTCGCGCTTTAACCAGGCAATGAAACGTAAAAAAAAGGAAAATCCATGTGTGGGTGACGTTGGTGAATTAATATTGGAAATGTTTGATGGTGAAAATGGTGAGACATTTGAGCGCGCTGCTTCCACGTACTGTGCTAAACAACAAGTCGCATTGGATGCATTACGTGACCGACGTCGCAAAGATCCTAAATTGAATTCATTTTTAAATGAAATTGAATCGAATCCACTGTGCCGACGATTGCAACTCAAGGATCACATACTGACAGGTATGTTGCGATTGACCAAGTATCCATTGCTATTTGAAAATTTAGCAAAGTATACACCTGAGAGTAATGAAAAAGAGAAAGCAGCGGTACTGCGTGCTGTTGAACGCAGTAAAGAAATACTCAGTTTAGTTAATCAGGCTGTGCGTGAAGCTGAAGATTGTCAACGTCTTACTGAAATACTTCGTATGATTGATAGATCGGCATTCGATAAATTTGATCATCCAGCAGTGCAAGAGTTTAAAAATCTTGATATCACTAAACGTAATTTAATATTCGAGGGTCCATTGCAGTGGCGGATTGTTAATCGTCCAAAACCCGTTGATTTACACGTTGTATTACTTGATGATACGATATTATTATTGCATCGTCAAGATGATAAGTATTTATTAAAATTTACAAACACAAATCAAGTTAATTCAGTGCTAAGTCCAATTTTTAAAGTATCAACAGTACTTGTGAGAAATAATGCTGTCGATAAAAATTCACTTTATTTAGTTAATACATCGCAAAAAGGTGCACAAATTTATGATTTGGTAGCATCATCACCAGCAGAACGTAAATTGTGGTGTAAACATATATCTGAAGCTGCTGAAGCATACAAAACACGTAATCGTGAAGGTAGACGACCATCACCGCCTACTGTATTAAATGAAGAGCCATCACCAGCACCAGAAGTACCACTTAATATGGAGACTGGTGCTGCTGATAAAGAAAAATCAGATAAAGTTGGACCACAAGACTCTAAAGACAATGATAATCATAAAGAAAAAGAACAGAGTTCAACGAGTACTGAAACAACGACGACGAGCACACCAGCAGCAACGCAGCCTGAAGAAAATACTCAAGACACTCCGGCAACTGATGAATCCTCTAAATCTAAACCTGACGAATCAACCCAGTCGGCTGATCAGAATCATAATCAAAATCAAGATCAACAGCAACAGCAACAGCAGCAACCATCACCAGCACAACAACCGCCACCGTCATCATCATCAGCTACGTCATCGGGAATCGGAGAATCAATGAGATTAGTTACGTGTACGCAGTGTTCACTTATCGATCCTGTTGAAGTTCACGCAGAAGTACGACCAGTTCATGTCGCAGAGCCAGTTCTCACGCCGATAGAGTCACTCCGACGTTTAGATGAAGTTATTAAACAAGCGCTTGAAGAAAAACAATCGTTAGTTGCTGATATTTTAAATATTCCAAAAGAAGATTTTGAACACGTTGCTGATATTGCGTCAGAGCCTTCAGGCGCGGAAAAAGAACCTGCTGAATTAATACTTGCGGCTATCAGTCAAAATAATCAGTTAGTTGGTATAATTAATTCAGCGCTTACTGTGACGGAAACTGAAGCTGTTTTGGCTACGCGGGGAACTAACGCGACTGCTAGTACTGGTTGTGATGCTGTGGGATGTCCAGTACCACGTTCACATCCACATCCACATCAACCTGTAATTCCTGTTGTAACTCTACAACCTATTTGCCATTCTCTTACTGCAATACATTCACAGCTTTTGGTAAGATTTTTTATTATTTACTGTTTTATTATCTATTTTTTGTTAAGGGGCCGATTTTTTTTATTTTATTTTTTTGTTACGATCGAAAGTCATTCGTTTCATATTTTTAAATATATAAATATTTATACGTATATATTTTCGTCATAACGGCTCGATAACTTGTTATATTTACTTATGTTTGTTTTTTTTGTTATTTGTTTTTCGACGTCGGCGCTAGCGTTGCGGTCCGTCACAATCAGTTCCCTTATATAAGGTGAAGGGCTCAGTTATTGACACTGCCCCAGACTTTGACACTTTCAACTTTATTTTAAATTCAAAAAAAGAAATTGACTCGAATAGATAAATCAATGTGTTTTTAATTTTAAAAACTCATCCTGTACCTAATTAATATCAATGACAAATTGAAAAATAAAATATCTTATTAAAAAAGAATTTTTAAGCCGGCAGTAGCTGCGGGAGCCATTTTTTAAATTATGGCATAAGCAGTTTACGGAAGAGCGTTTCAAAATTGAATATGTTATCTTATCACCATGTAACTATAAAAATATAATACAAAATATATGGGCAGGTTAATAATTAACTGTACTTTAGTTTAAAATATTGATGTATCATATTAAATAACATTTTATTATCAAAATGTGAGTCAATAACTAGGCTCAATTTTATAGGTATGTCACATTTATTGAACTTCAAATTCAATCACAATTTTCAATATTTGTAATAATTTGTTTGTTTACGTGAATATTTATATTAATATTTTATGATAATTTAAATTGTTTATTTCTTAGAAAAAATTGTGTTGTATTTATGATAAATACTTAATTTTTTTTACCATTAAAAATTTTAGTTTATTTAAACTTAATATCACATAACGTAACAACTAAAAATCATTTTTACATAAATATCAATGTCAGAAACTGCAGCACAGTAAATTTTGAGTGTCAGAAACTAGGTCTTCAAACATAACTTTTTGAAGCATTAATTTAAATTATTAATAAGCTCCAAATAATTATTTTGCGCTTATTCATGGTGGCCACATTTCTGGAAAACCTGGAAATGTCAGGGAATTATGAATATACTGGAAATGTCAGAGAATTTCGTCACAAAGCTGAAAAAATTTTTACTTTCTTTCTTTTGACTGAAAAAATCCGACAAATTTAGTTTTCTGTCAAAACTGTTCAAAAAGTGACGCGGCGCGAATGCGGTTGTAAAACCATCTTGAAAAAAAATTAGGAGAAATTGATTTCAATAGCGAAAAAATGAATCAGTTAGAATTATCAAGGCTGTTAGGAAAAAAGTCTCAGTAGAAACCAATCGCCAGGATCTTCAAGCTATTAATATCCATATTGACAAGTTAAAAAACTAAAAATAAATGTATACATAAGTTATGAACCAACAAGTTTCACTATATTTATTATTTGCGTACTTCATTCATACTCTATTAATATTCTTTTAAATATTCTCATTCATGAAATTTATTCTATTGAAAATGAAAAATTTATTTACATTTTATTATAGAGTAAGTTATATAAAAACATGGATCTCAAACCAAAAATAAAAAATTATTCATATAATAAAAAAAATAAAAACAATGAACATTGACCAATAATAAAAAAAAAGTTTCATTTAACGACAATGATCAACTATTGATTAAACTGACTTATACCATTTTATTTTAAATTAAATAAACATTTCCAATTATTTAATATCACTGCACATAGTCAGGGAATTTTTGAATTGTTTGACTAGAATACCTGGAAAAGTCAGGGAATTTCAATCTCAAAAATCTGTGGCCATCATGTTATTACCTTATTTAAAAATTCTAAACTTGTTTGTTATATAAAATACTGTTTATTTAAATGGAATTTTATATTAGTTATCATAGAGTAATCCTTTATTAAGACAAATGATTTACTCCATGCTGAGTGTATATCTATATATTAGTCGATTCAAATTATTTTAAATCATTTCAAATTGTTTTGAATCATGTTTCTTAATCAGTTGTCACTTTTAAAGTGTCAGAAACAGGGCCCTTTACCTTATGCAATATCAAATAATAATTATTGAAAATAATTAACTTTTTTTTCAAATATACAAATTTGTCTACTATTAGTTGATATATATGATGTACGAGGGGGGGGGTCTATCATTTATGACGCAATATTGATAGGGGGGGTCACAGAAAATGTGATATCGTTCGACAAAGGGGGGGGGGGGTAAAAAGGTAAAATTTTTCGTGACGTATATTATGGATTACTTCTAATTTAGATTTATCCACGGATTGATAAAAAAATAATATTTGTTATAGCTACAAACGAATAAACTAATTTTAATTAAAAAAGAAATAGAGTTATGGATGGTTTTATTTTGTTTTTTTTTATAGAAATCCGTGAAAGAAAATGATGAGAAGGGAGAAAGATCACGTAAACAGTTACACAGAATTACAGAACGGCTTCATGCAATCGATGCCGATGCACAACGTAAAGATAGAGAGCAGTATCAATTTTCCACAAGTACCACTCAAACACCAACAGATCTCGAGGATCATATTTCCACAGAAGCCACTGAAGATATTAATAAAGAAGTAAAAAATTTTATTTAAATAAGTTCATAAATATTTATTAATTTAGAATATTAATATTTTAAGAGATTTTTTCTTTGCCGAAAAAAAATAATTTTGTAAATTTAAACAACTTAAGTATTTTTGTACTTAGTTTATTGATATTTTAAAAATATTTTGAGAAAAAATAATTTTGAAAATAGGCATGTTGGTTTCGATGGATGTATATTTTATAAATACTATGAAGGTCCGTTTAGAACGGCTATTTTTTTTCACTTCCACTTGAAAATATTGTTGTAGACATTGAAAAAAATCGTTATCTGCATTTTTACTGTAAATTTCATTATTTAGTTAATATAAACTAAAAACCCAAATTATTATTAAAAAAATGATTTTCAGAACCAATACAGAAAGAACAATTAGAATCTCAGTAAAATTACTTAAGAGACTTTGGTAGAGTATTAAATTACCTACAAAATGTCGCAAACGGCGACCCGAAACATTTCAGAAATCTAGATCTAGTAGATTTTTTACTTTTCATTTGAAAATCAACTGTTAAGTACTTGAAGTTAAAATTGAGAGCTGAAACTTTCAGGGAATTTTTTTTCAATGTCTACAACAATATTTTCAAGTGGGAATGAAAAAAAAAATAGTTGTTCCAAACGGACCACCCTAAGGTATTTCACTAATAATTATAATTAATACTTATATTTTGATTTAAAGGAATTCGTCGATGCATGTGGTGATCCTGACGTCGAATTAGAAACAAATGATAATAAAAAAAACGCACCAGCTACAGAAATGATGGGGGACAGTGTCGGTTGATATATTATTACAGATTAAGATATAAATTAATTTAAAAATAATATTAATTATTATTATTTTGTCCACTTGGTGCATTTCTAGAGCGTTTATTATGATGTTCATTTTAAAATAGTGGCGCTCGTACTGAATATGCGAATGGAAATCAAAAAAATAAATAAACAAAATAAAAAAAAAGAAATAAAAAAAAAAAGAAAGAAAAAAATAAGAAAATTATAATGCTGATAATTAATTAATTAGCAAGCTATTTGCTATGTGTGTTTTATCAACACATTAAATTGTTAAATATCAAATTTTTTTGCTAAAAAAAAAAACAAAATAATAATTAAAATTTAATTTTTAATAATGCCTTTATCCCAAGGATTTTATGTAAATAGATCGATTTATTATTATTAATATTTTTTCCACTCTTTATTATTATTATATTTTTGTTGTCGTGAATTTATATATGCTATTTTTTTGACAAGGTATCAAGTCACATAATTGACTCTACAATTAAATTTTTTGTAACGATAGTATTTATAAATGCGTAAGATTTTTTAATACCGTAAAAACATAATTGAAAAATTTTTCTATAATATTTATATTTAATTAGCAACAAATAAAAAAAAATTGATTATAAATTAGTGAATGTAATTAAAGGAAAATTTTTTTAAATTTCATATGAATTGTACTTGAATTTTTTATTTTTTTTTTTTTTGTCTTTACGACTAATCGAACATGATACCAAAAGTTTATTACCGAAAAAAAAAGAAATGAAATAAAACTTTTGCAATTAATACTTTTTATAATTGTCTTTTGAGCTATATACAAGAATAATAATCAATAAAGTAATTGAATAAAAAAATTTATAGTAATATTATAATTATAATTAAAAATAAATAAATAATGAAGCAGCAATGTTTTTAGAAATTTCTAATTACGTAAAATCTTTGTCTTTATTCACTTACTATTATTATATTATAAAATTTTAAAAATAGTGATGAGATACCATTATTATAAATATTATTATAATGTACATGTATAAAATATTTAATAACATTATTATTTACAATTGTATTAAAATTTATCTGTATTACATTTATTTTTGTTAGTACATTTTTAGAAAAATTTATTAGAGAATATTTGGGCGGATTTTTTTATATTTCTAACTCAAGAGTTTTTAGAGAAATTTGATTTTTAAAATCATCTGATAAATATTTTTGTGTTATATTTCTTAATTAAATTAATTTTCATGATACCAGCATCGAAACTTAAAGTTTCCGTGTCTCTACAGCCAGTCGAAACAATATAATTCCAAGCCGATGCTGCAAACAACTGCTAGCGAATTCGTAATTCAAAAATACCTTCATACAGCGGAAAAAAACACGCATGTTTCTGCCCGGTATTAAATAACTAAAAAAGCATAAAAATGTAATAAAAAGTTTTCCCGTCAAGCAGTAGAAAAGTTTCCGTAACTCGTAAAAACAAAATCTCGAGAAAAAGCCATTATTTGGATCACTTTTTTTTAAAAAGATTATTTTAGGGCTGAAGAAAAAGTGTGTCATAAATGGCCATCAAATTCGGCTCCATTTAATTAAAATTAATAAAAAGAGCTTAACTAATTTTGTATATCTATATATGTTTTTTACATATACTTTCGTCACGCCGGCGCGAAAAAATACATCTGACTATTTTTTGGAGCGATATTTAAATTTTTCGTGTAATAGAAAGGAAAAAACAAAAAAAATTGTCCTTGAAACTTTTATCGTACATTTTTTTTTTTTTTTTTCAAATGAGCATTGAGAGTCGTGCACTTTTGGATTTACCAAACATTTTACTATTTAATAAGTGACTGTAAATCACAGATTTCTCATTCTCTAACAGTTCTCCGCATCATCGGCTTGAAATTAACTTGTTTTTTTACTGGCTGCTGAACACTGAAACTTCAAGTTCCAATGCAGGTAATCATGAAAAATATGGTGTGTGACTCAGGATAAAACACGATTTCAGACTGCGGGTGATTTCAGCCTTCGCTTATGGCTCGGGCAGCCAACTTCATCCTGGTCTGAAATCTTCTTGGTTCGTCTCATGTCACATAATATCCTAATTTTACCCGCTAAATTAGTTTTGTGTTCTATTTTAACTCTATTACAATCGCATTTGGTTCCTGTAACTTCAAAATCAGCATAGAACCATATTACAAAATTTATTCAAAAATAGATACATAACATAATCTGTCAATTTTACTTACTATTAAATTAAAACCTTTTTTTTTATTTATAGCTTTTTAACAAATTTTTTAAGAAGTTTATAAAATTTTTATAAAAAAATTTTATATAGTTGCCCCGATGAAAGCTTGGGATTTTTTTCCCACCACGGTTTCTTCCCCCACCCTTTAAATATTGGTTTTGGTGGCTTTGCACATGCGCACATTCAAATATCATGGTGGTAGGAGAAAAAACTGGTGGGAAAAAAATCCCAAGCTTTCATCGGGACGACTATATAGGATATACTGAACGTTGATTGTCTATAAAAATTTGTTTATTCCAAAAGTGCTGACGTCGTACCAATCTTACAATTCAGTTATACCAACTAATAAGGCATTAAAATCTATCGAGAGTTGAAATACCGCCTGAAGGTTTAAATAAAATATCCTTTGTTTCGTTTCTTCGCTTGAAAAGAAAAACATAAACCTAAAATATAATAAAAATTTTGTTTGAAAGTTTGAATTATTTTATCAATATGCGCAACGTTGAGATAAAAGCATTTTTACGTAATCCGGATTTTGTTAAGGCCAAAGCTAAAGAATTATCGAATTCAGAGCCTGAAATAATTAAACAAACGGATACTTTCTATGTGGTACCACGTGGTCGCCTTAAATTACGTGTATTTTCCGTAAGTATTTAAAATATGTCAATAACCCAAACGGCACAAAAAAAAATTTCTGAGTTTTTGTTGAATTGTCGCCTTAGATTTTAAAAAAAGTCGACAATTTTTTTTTGTGCCGTTTGGAAGGTAAAAGACTCATATTATTCGCTCACTATTCATTGGAGTAAGATTAAGAAAGTTCAAGCGAATTTAATACAAAAAAAATTTCCCAACTTTAAGAGTTGAATATTTAGTATATATATAAATGAATACTTTATTGATGTATTATAAAAATTTGAAAAGTATCCACCGTCTAGTTTCTTAGAAAAAAAAGTTTCAAAAATGACATTTTCAAACTTCTTATAGACAGACTTTTATAGCTGACAAGTTTCCGTCATGACTTATTTTATTTTTTTCAGTATTAACCTCCCAAGTTTAAGAAATAAAAAACCACATGTCATAAACTTGAATATTTGTAGAATATGATAACATTTTAACAATATCGTGTTACCGTTGTAGTTATTTAAAGAATTGAAGTTAAACTTTATTTTTTAATCTCGTTCATCGACAGAGATACATATTATTGAGGGTTTGGCAACGCCGCGGAAGCAGCTGAGAGAAAAAACAAAGATAGAAACACATTGATAAGAGAGACGAGATAAGAAATAAATTTTCCCGCTTTAATTTAAATTTCGATGTTTAAGAAGTTAGAACGCGCTGTTGCCACATTTTTTTAAAAAACCATATGAGTCAAAAATGAGCAAGTCATTTTAAACTTCTCGTTAAACGCCCCTATTAATATAACACGAGTTTGAGCAAGATTCTGGAGTAAGTATCTTGAGCAAGACCCCTAGCTGCTAGTGTCTTTTTCGACGTATGGTTCTTGCGCAAAATCATGTTGCAAGAAATCGTCATCAAGACTTGTGCATGACTTGCTCAAGGCATTTTACACAAGGATATTGAAAACATCTTAGATACGGTGCAGTTTAAAAGTTTCTGGCGCATTTCTTGCACCTGTAACTTATATTAGGTACTTATGCATGTCTTGCTCAAGATCTGCTCACGGCTCAAGGTCAAATACTTCCAATTATAGTCTTCCTCCAGAATTGAGTTATAATCTGGCACGAATTTATTGGGTACACTGAAAAAAACAAAAACTGTTTTCAAGTATCTGCGTGTTAGAATCCTCCCGAGTAAATATTTGTTTAATCGTAGGAAAAATATATTCCAACCAAGTGATATTTTCTTGATTTAAGAATTTTTATACTTATTTTAAGGAAATATTCTTGGTTGGAGTACATTATTACTGAGATTAAACAAATAATTTTCTCGGGAAGATTCAAACACGCAGATACTTGAAAACAGTATTTTTTTTCAGTGTAAGGCTTGCAATTTAAATCTGGTCACAAGTATATGCAGCAAGACACATACGTAGAAAAAGACACTAACACCTATCAATCTTGAAAGCAGACTTGCACAAGATTGTTATATGGTACCACTCAATATAAATTGGCAAATGAAATGAAAAATCTTTTATTTTTTGTAGTTACGTTTTAAAACTAGAATTCTAGTTTTAAATATAAAGAATAAAGTTTTAATTTAAAGAATTATGTTGATAATGAATTATTATTCATTTTTTAAATAAGGTCGTTAAGTTGAAGTCAGCGACTAAAGCTACACAGAAAAAAATAAATTCTCGACTGGAAGTAAATATTCTTGATTTTAAAAAATTTTTTTAAAAACCTTAATTTTCTCAGATAAAATATAAATTTTTTTGGTTCAAGGAAATCTTGACTTTATTTCCAAAAAAACTTCTGCCTTCCAAAATATTTTTTTGACTTAAGATATACTATTTTATCTATACATTGATCGAATTTCGGGTCTTTCACTTCGTATATATCTTAAAATTATAAACATATTTTAAAAATTGACAATTATAAATAAATTTTTTCAGGATGATTCCGGTGAATTAATTTATTATGAACGTACAGATGCTAAGGGACCAAAACTTAGTGAATATACAAAAATTTCATTTAGTGATAAATCAAAGTGTGATGGAATTAATGATCTTTTGAGTAGAAGCAATGGTAAACTAGGAGTTGTTGAAAAAATTCGATTATTGTTCGTCGTTGGACAATCACGGATTCATATTGATAAAGTTGATGAGTTGGGAGATTACATGGAAATTGAAGTATATAATTTATAATATGATTTATATAATTCAAAGAATTATTTATAAATATATCGGTTTGTATTAATAATATTTTCATAATAATTTAGGTTGTTTTGGATGACAATCAAGACATTGAAATTGGAGAAAAAATAAGTAATGATTTAATGAAAGAATTAGGAATTGCGACTGATGATTTAGTATCTGAAGCGTATATTGATTTGTTATTAAGAAATAAAACAAGTTAATTGCTCATTATTGTATTTTTTGAATACAATAAATTGTTTATGAAAGTATCAATAAATTTTTTAAAAAGTGCTTTCTTTGGTAATAAATCATCAACTTTGATTTTGAAAATTTTCAGAACAGCCAAAGAATAAATTTTGGATATTTCTTTTAGATTAATGACTTTATTATTTAATTTTCATGACAAGCATCCTTAAAAATACAAAAAAACTTGGTTGCAGTAAATTTGTCGCCAACTTATCTTCAACGTGACTCTTAGGGTCAATATAATGAAATTACGGTTTTCAATTGAAAATTTAAATTTCACAAGTATTATGATCTTTCAAATATATTTACGGTGCTATAAATGAAAACAGAGACCAAAAGTTAAAAGATACCTGCAGTATGGATTGCTTGTAATTATCGTAGGAGTGTCAGTCAATTGTCTGATGATGATAAAAGTGAAATCTATTGTATACCTACTTCCGCAGTAATGAATCTTTTGTATACCTACAAACAATAGTGATATTAGTTTGGAATTACGTTAGAATGACGTTTAAATACAGCGCCGAAATACCCGATTTAAAAAATTATAATTTTAAGAAATTCTGATTCTTAAAATTAAGAGCGGATTATATATTTAAATTTATTAACTAGAAAGTAATAAGCTCAAAAATATTATATGTAAAAGTTATTTTTTTTTTTTTTTAGAATATTTAACTTATGATGACAATTTTAACTGAATGTTTAATACTTTTTTTCTTATTTTAATATTAAAAACTAACAACGTTACAACAACGGTTTTGAATTTAGTTTCTAGATAGTGGAATTATTATCAATTCTTTTTTTTTGTTTTTTTTTAGTCTATTATAAATTTAAAAATAATTACGTGTAACGGATCAGTATGAAAAAAAAAAAAAAATTCATAGCGTAGTATATAGACAAGACATCGAGTAAATGAACGCGCTTATTACTGAATGAGTGGAAGGTCGTTAAACGTAATATTTTATTCTATTACTGATATTAAAAAAATAAAAAATGTTATTCATAGTGTTATTGCTAATATTTCTTTATTTGTTCTAAAGATGTGACGTTACGGAAGTTTATAAAACTAAACTAATATTTATAATTAGTCCCCTCATGTAGATTAGCTCGCCGGTTCCAGGGTTTCGGTGAGGGTCGCGTAACTCAGGCAATTTCTTATTTATTTCTACTTAAATATAAGATAATTATGCGGACGGATCGACAGTTAAATAACATATTTATTCGGATAAAGTACAATTTTATTTATAACATTCGGTGAATTACAAATTCTCAATACTTAACTAATAAACAGAAGCAATACGTTATTACAATGTTCTTAAACTCGGTAAACTACGATTTTTATCAAAACAAATACTTAAAATAATATTTAAATATAAATTATACGGTGTGACGAGACGCGTTTCATTCCCACATATGTATTACCCTCGTAACAGATTTACTCGCGGTACCGATTCTACGGATGCTTTTTACCTCCGCGCCACCCCAACTACCAACCGGGAGATGCCCGCGTTGTATAAAACACCCGAGACTCGTCTCCTCCAAGGGTAATACCCCAAGTTTCAGAGTCTCGCCCTAGATTGCACGGAGAAGGTAATGCGCTCCTCTACGTGCAAATCGGCCTAGATTTTGCGTCACTTATCGCGACAGGGTTTTTACACCCACCTACAATCGTGCAATAACGACGAGGTTCAAATATAGAAGAGCCAATACCTGGTACTTCTATTTGTTTTACAGCTCGGTCCGGTGATACGCAGACCGAGAGCTGGATTCAAAATAACGGTGCTGAGAAATCGTTTATAAGCCTTCTAGCACAACAGATCAACTCGGAGAAACTCAGACGTCGCGACGCCGCCTAGCGGCCGACCTCGAACTACTCCCCCTTCTCTCCTACATATCCCCACTCCTTGCGTACTCTCTCTCTTACTCGGCCTACGCGCTCATCACTTTTATCGATTATACATTTTTTTACGTGCTCGTCACAAAGAGAGATGGTGATATTAAAATGTATGCAAAATGATTTCATTTTAATTAAAGATTTAAGTATATTTCATTGGAAAAGTTCATTATTATTATTATTATTTACGAAATTATTATTAGAGATTTAAAAATATATGTACAGTCAATTTAAATTTTAAAAGATTTTTCAAATTGAGTCGGCAGTTTGAGACTCCAACAATTCAATTTCCATCTAAAATGAATATTTAAAAGTTTATTAATAAATTGAGTTATTAAAGAAAATTTTCAATAAATTTTGTCAATTATAAGAATATTTACCTCTGTTTTTAACGCTATATCATTGATTATATTTATAAATAATGTTCCCTTCACAAGTCGATTGAATTTTTTTCTCAATTTTCTGACTTTCTCTTGTTGATGTCCCATACTTTTAATTATGATATTAATTGCCGTATTCACTGACTCTTCGAGTTCTGGTGAAATTGCATTAGATGCGATTCTCCGTAAAATTGCAATATCTGAATGACATTCTAGATCTTCGAGCATTGTTCTAAGAATCGGGAAATCGGTTGAAAGTTGTTGCTAAAAAAAAAAAAAATACACAAATATTACATCATAGAAAAACATACATCATGTTTTGAAATTATTAAAAAAAATTATAAATCATTTCAACTACTTATCATAATACATTTTTTCGCTTCAGGATTAAAAATCCAATAGGATTCTGGATCTTGCACTTGCGATTTACAGATAGTAGAATTCTGACTTAAATGACTCATTTTTTAAATTAAATTAAATTTAAACAATTTGCAAAATGGTAATAGGGGAGGGTGGGGCAGAACCATAATCTTTTAAAAACTTCTTTTTTTCTCACTTTACATATACCAAAATAAAGAAAATAAATATATCTTACAAAAAACTGAATATTAAAAATTTTAATTTCAAGATAATAATGAGAAAAAAAGGAAATTGTGAAAAAAATTTTTAGAATAATAGCCCAGTGGATTGAAAACAATTTTGTCACGTTTTTTTTCTTAATACTTAATTATTGAGCTTTGAATAAAGCGAAATATTTTTTTTATGAAAATAAAGTAACATACACCGAAATACAATGAAAAAAATCAGAATATGATCGGAGGTGAAAAAAAAAAAAAAAAGTTTGAATAATTAATAACACCGATTTATATTCATCATAATTTTCTATAAAAATAAGAAAATGATAGAATTCAGGTCGTAATTTATTTAAAACTATAGAATTTTCAACCACTACACAACTATTCACTATACTGTAAAAACTAAAGTGTCAAAAATTGATTTATAATTATACTTTTAATCGAATATTATTATTGGTTATCTTAAAAATTTCAAAAATTATGATGTACAGGCAATATTTTTTAGTTATTCAAAAAATAAAAAATACTAACGTAAATGAAATTTTCACTATAAAGTTGAGAATACGTAAAAAATTAAACACTCTTAGTAGTAATTGTTTATTAATTTAAATTAAAATAAAAAAAAAATTACAAAAACAAATATTTTTGGAATTAGTAAAAAATTTTATTTTCAATTTATAATAATTTTCTACAACTATACATAGTTTTATAAATAAAAGCCCTTAATTTGATGATACAAAAGTATAAAATATTAACTATTACGTATATATGAAAATATAATTTATTATCACTCTAGCTTGATTGCAAATTTTAATCTTCTAGCTTTAGTTTCAGTATATTTACAAATATTTGATATTTTGATTTTTAATTTAATTATTTGATAATTATCATTTTTTAACTTTTTTTTAGTTTTAATTATAAATTACTTAACAATAGCAATATTGTTATTTATATACTTAAGGATGAAATTTAAATTATTTTTAAAAGTTCTACAATGACGATTAACTCAAATTTAAAATTATAAATAATTTATGAATTACGATATGTCACTTTTAGTAAATTACAAACAAAATAATAAAAATTATTTTACAAATAAAAAAATTGAAATGAAATTACATTATAAATTATTAAATATGAATTTTAAATCTTCGATTTGGTTCAGACAAGTTTTACTTTCTTCCCAAGCCCATAAAATGTCATTAACGTATTGTGGAAAATCTGAATAATTTCTATACTGTCTTAAATCGTAAAATAAAATCTGAAGATATTTCTTCATCTCAGCAGCCAAGTTCGGTGTGGTGGCACATTTTTGACGTATAATTTTGTCGACTAATATCAGTATCCCCAATTTATTGATAGGTTTCGCTGTAAAAAACAAAAAAAAAATTGAGATTATAATAATTTATTTATACGTAAAAAATAAATAAGTAAATAGATAAAAGTAAAATTACTTACCATTTAAGAATTCTGTAACACAAACAGTAGTTATGTCTTCAGACACATGTTCATAGGGTACCAAAAATGAATGCACATTACTAATCTGTCTCATATACTGAGGTGTTAAACGTTCTAACTCTGATCTCAACCAATCTTCGAAATAACAAAATGGCTTTCCGTTGAAAAACTCCATTTTTTTTTTTATATTAAATTCAAAAAATTACGAATTAAAAACAAATTACTTGAAATATTCACAGTTATTACAACAACAAGAAAGTAAAATTCAAAAATTTGATTTACAAAAATTTGAACGATGTGAACAAGACCAGAGCAAACTCACAAATGTACTATTTGTAAGTTCTAATGGAAGGTCT
Organism: Microplitis mediator; assembly: GCF_029852145.1. Classification (NCBI taxonomy): domain Eukaryota; kingdom Metazoa; phylum Arthropoda; class Insecta; order Hymenoptera; family Braconidae; genus Microplitis; species Microplitis mediator. The sequence continues at coordinate 8,554,879 of NC_079972.1, forward strand.
TACAATATACCTAAGTACCAATGAGTATACTAAATAAAATTTCCCAGACGTCCACTTCCGACAAAAATTAAAAGTTAATTACCTATATAGAGGTGTTACACTCATTATACTCGATGCTTAGGGATTATGATTATCTAATGTACCGATCTTTGTATAGACTCTATTACTCTAATGTCTAGGTATGTTTAGGCAATATGTCAAAACATAGAATATAATCTTTCAACAATACAAATAAGTACCTCATAACATAATCATCTTTATTGAAAAATATTTTAAAATAAAATTCCACTGTATAACTATTATTTTGAAAAACATTATCAAGTTAGAATAGCTTTCAATTTTATTGGTTTATAATTACAACAAATAAGATATTTAAGTTATGAATTTATTCATCTGAGAAAAAAATTATTTTATAAATATCACTTATTATAAAGTTGTAATGATATCAAAATATATTTTCTTATTAAAAAAAAAAAAAAAAAAAAAAAAATCGGAACCGATATCTCTTGGCCTAAAAATGATTTTTGAAATTCAGTATAAGAAAAGCCAACGTTACGTTACACGGAGAGAATTTTGTTCGTTTGTGAAAATTTTGGTTTTTTTTCTGGGCTAAAAAAACTATTGTCAATTAGGGAAAAATTTCTATTACACGAAGTAATATGCAGTGTTCACTCAGACATATAAATACATAAGTTCCCAAGCAGCACAAAAAAAAGTTGTTGACTTTATGTTAAATTTAAAACGACAATTTGTTATCATGAATTTAAGTTAATTTTTTTCGAGTAATATAAAACCAAAAATAGTTGTCAAGAGAAAGAAATACATCCTTAATGATGAAAACAATTTAAAAAAAGGCCATTCGGCAGCCGAAATGGAAGTAGATTTCTCGTTGTTGAATTTTTTTCACTGTTCACATAAAAGTTAATAATAAAATAAAATTTTTTTTTACATTTTCGTAAAAATTCTCGAGATGATAAAACAAAGAAAATAAAATAATTCTAAGTATAATGTCAAAATTGATGCTAACTAAATGAACTTCAGAAGAATTTTTGATGATAATGCACTATATGTTTTGATTTGACGTTATTTAAAGATACGTATGCATATATTTAAACTATCGGACCAATGGTATTCCGGACACTATTCGAAAAATTATGATAGATTATGGTTTTAATGCTCGAGAATTCTACCATAAAGACAAAGGCGATAATTTGCTTTCAATAAAATCTACTAATAAAATATTCTAAGATTAAAAATTGATTGTGATACATCAAAGTGTCATACTTGAAATTAGTATTGATATTTGAAATAAAAAGCCTATTAGAATATCAAACGACGAGTCGATATAGAAAATATTATCATCATAACTAATGTCAATCTTGTTATTGATATATCATATCATTTATACACTGTCAATTAAACGAAATTGTATATACCCACTGAATTGAGATGTTTGGATTTTATAATTGTCACACTGCGATAATATGAGTTTAAGTAGCTCCATGAATGTACTAAGAAGTAGGAGAACTAATGCAATAGCAAAATTTCATTAAATGAATGGTAAAATAAGTAATTTCAGTGGTCTAGGCATATATATAGGCATGAAAATTAAAGCTTATTCGAAGAGCTTTCAGATGAATTTTATATAAAGTCGATAAGTTATCACATTCAAAAGATATTGAAGGAAGAATAAGTAAAAATATGAATTTTGGACATTTTGAAAATTTTGAAATGCTATAACTTCTAAACTAATCGACCGATTAAGCTCATTTTCAAACTCGAACAAGGTAGTCACCCACAAAATACGTATACTAAGTTTCAAGGTGATCGGTTTGAAATTGTGGCTATAATCAAAGTGAAAACCTGCATAAAATTAGTTTTTATAATATTTTGTAAATGTTCAAAATCATTTATCTACTAGAAAAAATGGTCCAATCAATGAGCTGTATAGTCAAAATTGTAGGCAATCGGACGAGCTTTCACATAGAACAAACGAAAATAAGCTATCTCTTTCCGTTTAGAAGTTACATCCAGTTAAAGCGGCAAACAAATTTTTTTTTGAAAATTTTACAAAATTTCAATTAACCATAACTTCTAAACTTATTGGCCGAATTGGCTCATCTTCGAACTTATCCAAGGTAATCGTCCATAGAATAAGTATACTAAGTTTCATTAAGATCGGTGTAGAATTGCGGACGCTATCGTTGGAGAACGGCGCGTTATATTATATATATATATATATATATATATAAATACATATATAAACTTTTGAACTGAATGTATTTCCTGACTCAGCTCATCGAGCTGAGTTCAGAGGTAGCAAAATTTTTCGAAAATTCCATCATGAGGACAAATACAATAGTTAGATTTTTATGAAATCTACTAAAAAAAAAAAACGAAAAAAAAATTTTTTTTTATCATTTTTTGAAGCGGCCGCTCTGCCCCACAAAAAAAAAATTTTTTTTTCAGAATTTTGGCAAAACGTCCATAAATTTGTTCGAAATAGGACGAAAGTAAAGTGATCTTATGGTTGAAAGCCACAAAAAGTAATAATTGGCTTAGGGGTGCCGCTCTGCCCTACCCTCCCCTAACAACTTTTTTCAAGCTATCGCAAGTTTTCTCGAAATAATATTTTTCGATCTTAATAGTTTGAAGAATATTCGAAAACTGATCGTCGGTTGCAATCGCATTTATCATGTTATATACCTACGTGTATTAGGTACTTATTTGTATTGTTGAAAGATTATATTCTATGTTTTGACATATTGCCTAAACATACCTAGACATTAGAGTAATAGAGTCTATACAAAGATCGGTACATTAGATAATCATAATCCCTAAGCATCGAGTATAATGAGTGTAACACCTCTATATAGGTAATTAACTTTTAATTTTTGTCGGAAGTGGACGTCTGGGAAATTTTATTTAGTATACTCATTGGTACTTAGGTATATTGTAAGACCTTCCATTAGAACTTACAAATAGTACATTTGTGAGTTTGCTCTGGTCTTGTTCACATCGTTCAAATTTTTGTAAATCAAATTTTTGAATTTTACTTTCTTGTTGTTGTAATAACTGTGAATATTTCAAGTAATTTGTTTTTAATTCGTAATTTTTTGAATTTAATATAAAAAAAAAAATGGAGTTTTTCAACGGAAAGCCATTTTGTTATTTCGAAGATTGGTTGAGATCAGAGTTAGAACGTTTAACACCTCAGTATATGAGACAGATTAGTAATGTGCATTCATTTTTGGTACCCTATGAACATGTGTCTGAAGACATAACTACTGTTTGTGTTACAGAATTCTTAAATGGTAAGTAATTTTACTTTTATCTATTTACTTATTTATTTTTTACGTATAAATAAATTATTATAATCTCAATTTTTTTTTTGTTTTTTACAGCGAAACCTATCAATAAATTGGGGATACTGATATTAGTCGACAAAATTATACGTCAAAAATGTGCCACCACACCGAACTTGGCTGCTGAGATGAAGAAATATCTTCAGATTTTATTTTACGATTTAAGACAGTATAGAAATTATTCAGATTTTCCACAATACGTTAATGACATTTTATGGGCTTGGGAAGAAAGTAAAACTTGTCTGAACCAAATCGAAGATTTAAAATTCATATTTAATAATTTATAATGTAATTTCATTTCAATTTTTTTATTTGTAAAATAATTTTTATTATTTTGTTTGTAATTTACTAAAAGTGACATATCGTAATTCATAAATTATTTATAATTTTAAATTTGAGTTAATCGTCATTGTAGAACTTTTAAAAATAATTTAAATTTCATCCTTAAGTATATAAATAACAATATTGCTATTGTTAAGTAATTTATAATTAAAACTAAAAAAAAGTTAAAAAATGATAATTATCAAATAATTAAATTAAAAATCAAAATATCAAATATTTGTAAATATACTGAAACTAAAGCTAGAAGATTAAAATTTGCAATCAAGCTAGAGTGATAATAAATTATATTTTCATATATACGTAATAGTTAATATTTTATACTTTTGTATCATCAAATTAAGGGCTTTTATTTATAAAACTATGTATAGTTGTAGAAAATTATTATAAATTGAAAATAAAATTTTTTACTAATTCCAAAAATATTTGTTTTTGTAATTTTTTTTTTATTTTAATTTAAATTAATAAACAATTACTACTAAGAGTGTTTAATTTTTTACGTATTCTCAACTTTATAGTGAAAATTTCATTTACGTTAGTATTTTTTATTTTTTGAATAACTAAAAAATATTGCCTGTACATCATAATTTTTGAAATTTTTAAGATAACCAATAATAATATTCGATTAAAAGTATAATTATAAATCAATTTTTGACACTTTAGTTTTTACAGTATAGTGAATAGTTGTGTAGTGGTTGAAAATTCTATAGTTTTAAATAAATTACGACCTGAATTCTATCATTTTCTTATTTTTATAGAAAATTATGATGAATATAAATCGGTGTTATTAATTATTCAAACTTTTTTTTTTTTTTTTCACCTCCGATCATATTCTGATTTTTTTCATTGTATTTCGGTGTATGTTACTTTATTTTCATAAAAAAAATATTTCGCTTTATTCAAAGCTCAATAATTAAGTATTAAGAAAAAAAACGTGACAAAATTGTTTTCAATCCACTGGGCTATTATTCTAAAAATTTTTTTCACAATTTCCTTTTTTTCTCATTATTATCTTGAAATTAAAATTTTTAATATTCAGTTTTTTGTAAGATATATTTATTTTCTTTATTTTGGTATATGTAAAGTGAGAAAAAAAGAAGTTTTTAAAAGATTATAGATATTTTTGCGATGAATAATTATTTCACTACATATTTGCAATAGAAACAATTGCGTGATACAAGAACTTTTTTTTTATCCTGCTAAGGAATAATTATTTTAGAAAAAACAAAAAAAAACAGTAGCTTTATTCGAGTTTTATACTTTAAAATAGTGAAGGAATTTCTTAAAAATTTGAATTAAAAGTAATATTATCAGATAAATATTGATTTATTTGAATTAACAACCATAGGAGCCCCCAAAGGTAGATTTTCTGTTAAAATAAAATTCGTTATTTAAATAAAGTTCATTTAAATCTACATTTACTTAAAATCTGAGTTTTTATATTAAAACTATATTCCTCTGAAGTGTGAATTTCACTTCAAGGGGATAAAATAAATATTTAGTCATCCACTGCGCATTTACTGTGGATTCTATATCTGCGTTCACTCAGAACATTTTTTACAATTCAAATTAGTATGTTTCCAATATTATTCTTTATAATATATTTAAAAATAAAAAATTATTGAAATTCAAAATTATTAATTTGGATTTGTCATCAATGATACACTATAAAAACGAAAGTGGATATGGACGAGTGATTATGAATGTTATTTTAATCCAAATTCTCTTTGTCACTAAAAGTTAACAAAAGAAAAAAAAAAAAGAAATAAAATAAAATAAAAATCGCTTAGCATCGAGAGTAAATAGAGTTTTGTTTCAGCAGAGTCATTAAAATTTTATATTAAGGAGGGTCGACCGAATCTCATGTAAAAAGGATTTTTCAAGTTTGAGATGTGAAAATTAGTATACATTCAAAGAAGTACTTTATCTATGTATGCTCAAAATTTTAATATGATCCACCGTCTAGTTTTTTAGAAAAAAAGATTTAAAAATGACGTTTTTAAAGTTTTTATGCACAGACTTATGGCGGCCAACCTTCCGTCATAACTGATTCGATTTTTTTTCATTATTAACCTCCCAAGTTTAAAAAATAAAAAACGACATGCTATACTTGAATATTTTTAGAATATGATAAGATTTTAACAATACAGTGTTATCGTTATAACCAAGGCCAAGAATTTGGTATTTTTAAAAGGGAGGGATAAAAGATGGGAGGAGTTGAATTTCTGATTGGTTGAATTTTTATAGATTTGTTTTTGCTGATTTGAATGGAGTGAAAAGAGCGATGAAACAAAAATAAGTTTAATCAATGCAAAACAAATATACTAGTCACATAACCATGTATATTTGTAATCTTGATGTGGAACTTCATCGGTTGAAACTCTAAAATACGCAACCAACTATATTTTGAATGAATTTGAACTAAGGGTATTATTTTGCAAATATTTTAGATGATATTACTTTAGCCGACGGATTAAAAAATTTTTCTTTAATTGGAACATGATTTGCATGCTGGACGGCTTCTATTCATTCAAAATGTAGTTGACTGCATATTTTAGAGTTTCAACCAACGAAGTTCCACCTCAAGATTACAAATATACATGGTTATGTGACTAGTATATTTGTTTTGCATTGATTAAACTTATTTTTGTTTCATCGCTCTTTTCACTCCATTCAAATAAACAAATACAAATCTATAAAAATTCAACCAATCAGAAATTCAGCTCCTCCCATCTTTTATCTCTCCCTTTTAAAAAAACCAAATTCTTGGCCGTAGTTACAACTGTTAATAAATAATTGAAGTTAAACTTTATTATTTAATCTCGTTCATCGACAGAGATACATATTATTGAGAGTTGGGCAACGTCGCAGAAGCAGCTGACAAAAAAGACAAAGATAGAAATACATTAATAAGAAAGACTAGATTAGAAATATAAATTTTTCCCGCTTTAATTTGAATATCGATGTGTAAGATGTTAAAACGCGCTGTTGCAAAAGCTATTTATTAAATCATACGAGTAAAAAATAACCAAGTAATTTCATTACTTGCTTTAATTAAATAAGTAATAAATATTAATATATGAATTTGTTATGTTATTATGAATTAAAATAATAAATTTTTATAACTATTAGGAGAATTTAGCAAATAAAAAAAATTTCAACACTACTTTGACTGAATAGTTTCGGTCGAACCTTCTTAATAGGTTTTCATTGTAATTTCAAGTTTTCCGAGTCGAATTGAACGAAGATACCCGAAAGAATTAACAAAAAAATAAGATAAATTCAGGACATTATAAATGAAATAAAATACCCTGACAGCAATACTTTCAGGTAAAAAAGTTTGTGTCAACCAATTGCGATCGAGTTGACAACAATTTTCAGCTTTTGTAACTGTGAACTAAAACGTATTACCTACTTTTTCAGAAAGTTTAAGTCAATTTCTGGTCTACTAATGGAATGCCAACTTTGGCCTCCAACGTTCTCAAAAAGTTGGTAACCAGTTGCTGTCAACTTATAAACATGCCAATTTTCGCGGCCAACTTGGTTACAAGTTGCTCTAATAAATTGTCACTAGCTTGCTGCCAGTTCGGTTATCAGCGTAATTTTAAAAACGGCATCCACTTTATCACTCATGGGTTTTATAAAATTACTTTAAACAACCCAAAAAACCTAATTTGCGCAGCATGAAATTGCGGAGCAACAATTTTGGTCAATATGCTGTCAAATTGTGTTCACAATCTGACTATCTCACAATTGGCTACAATATTGATAAAACTTAAACTACAAATTAGCTTAAAACTTCTACCTCAAGCTGCCGATAAGTTGCCACAAGAAATTATATCCACGTTGTTTGCATCAAATTAAAGCACAAAAGTTCTCAAAATGATCATCCAGTTGACATCAATTTATTGAATTCATTATTATTATAAAAGAATTTTTTGAAAATTTTTTAAAGTTAATTGACTAGTTACACTAAATCATAAATATAAGATATAAATATCTATTTCAAACTAAGTTCTCTATATAATTCATTTTCACATTATTTTAAATTTTCAAGTCATAACATTTACGAAAATACAAAAAGCAATGTCACATTTTATTTGATGTTTATGAGTCACTTAATTTTAAAGCAGATAGTTATTCCAAAAACAATAATTACAAATTATTATTGTTTTTATTTTCATGCTTAATTAGTTTTTAGTTATAACAAATTCATAGCAATTATCAGAAACTAGCTAAAATTAGAAAAAAAAATTTAGCAATGTATTTTTGAAATTTTTAAAATTAAGACCCAACTCAATTTCTTCATTACTTACATAGAACATAGAATATTTTTTAAATAATGTGTTAAATTACTAAATTTTCATGACAATTATCATTGAAAATAAAAAAATAACTTGGTCCCAGTAAATTTGACGCCAACTTATCTTTAACGTGACTCTTAGCCCTGATTAAAAAAAATGATTAAAAATGATTTCACACGTTAAATGTCCATAAGAGACAGGATTAGAAATGATTTGAAGGATTAAAAAGTATTTAAAATGATTAAAAAACAAATCATTTTAAATACTTTTTAATCATTTTGTTTAATAAGGGAGGGTTAATATAGTAAAATTACCATTTTCAATTGATAATTTAAATTTTACAAGTATTATAATCTTTCAAATATATTTACCCTGCTATGACTAAAGACAGACTAAAAGCTTAAAGATACTTGCGGTATAAATTGCTTGTTATTATCGTAAGAGTGTCATTCAATTGTCTGATGATGATAAAAGTGAAATCTATTGTATATCTTCTTTCCCAGTAATAAATCTTTTTTATACCTACAAACAATAGTTATATTAGTATAGAATTACATTATCATTACGTTTAAATACAGCACCAAAGTACTCTATTTAAAAAAGTATAATTTTAATCAAGTCTGAACCTTCAAATTAAGAAATTCTTTAATTTAAAAGTAAATTTCACGTACATTAAATTCTAATTCACAAAATTTATTTTAAAAAAATTTATTTAAGGGACACTTTCAGACACTGCTACTCAAATTGACAAAATATTGAAACTTCATTATTTATAAAAAAAAAATCTGTCTATCGGTTGACCCTGCGGGCCAGCCCCAAAACTTCCCGCTGTTTTCGAGCTCCTCGAGCTCGAAAACATTGTTGTGGATACATTTTCGAGCTCTTCGAGCTCAAAAATACTTTAGTGTGCCATTGTTTTAAAAAAAAAACGATTTTAGCATTTCTTTCTCCCACGATATCTCAGGAATGAATTGACCGATTTTGATGGTTGCGGCGGCCATCGGCGTATTTTATTGTGTTCTAGAGCTGATTAGATTTTGAAGTTGATCGTATAAGTCGTTTCTGAGAAATCAATAAAAAACTAAAATAAAAAAAAATTTTTAATTCTTATTCTTTGTATAACTTGTAAACTACATGACCGATTTACCCCAAAATCTAATTAAGACTAAGTTTTGGTGAGCTCTTTCAATCGCCACCAAGTACGTTCAAATCGGTTCATCCGTTCCAAAGATATCGTCGGACAAAAAAAAGTTCACACACACACACACACACGGACGTCTACCCGGGAATAGTCAGAATAGTTTCCTAGGACCTCAAAACGTCGACATCTGATGAAAACTCGATTTTCGAAAATCGGACCGAAACCAATAACTTCCCTTTTTTTGAAAATTTGCAATTTTCTTTGCGGGAAGTTAAAAATAAAAACATAGTTTCTATATTGCCGATATACAAGTTTGAAAAAAAAACTATTTATAGTTGCTATTAATTTTGAGGCGAGTGTCATTTAATCATTAAATTTCAGTGAAATCTTTATAACGATATTTTCATTAAATATAAAAAAATTCATAGCCTAAAATTTATTTACCACAGCGTTGTCTTTTTTTTCTATTAATCTAGCTTCATAACTTCTCTTTTATTATTTTATAAAAATGTAATTCAGTTAAAACAGATGAAATTTAATGAATATTTTTTTTAAAGCTGAGGGCACTTTCTGTAAGTGTACTTAATAATAGGCAGTAAGTTGACATGAACAATAGATAGGGGGTTAAGTTTAATTTATTTATATTTTTTCAGATAAATATTATATCATAAAATCATAATAAGATTCATTGAGATGACTTATATGAGTATAGTATAGTAGACGCGGAAACATGAGAGCAAAATTTATTAACTAGAAAGTATTAATCTTAAAGACATTATATGCAAAAGTTATTATTTTTTTACAAACATTTAACTTATGGTAACAATTTTAACTGAATGTTTAATACTTTTTTTCTTATTTTAATATTAACAACTAACAACGTTACAACAACGGTTTCGAATTTAGTTTCTAGATAACAGAATTATTATCAATTTTTTTTTTGTTTTTGTTTTTTTTAGTCTATTATAAATTTAAAAAAAAAATGACGTGTAACGGATCAGTATGAAAAAAAAAAAAAAAAATTTCATAGCGTAGCATATAGACAAGACATCTAGTAAATGAACGCACTTATTACTGAATGAGTGGATGGTCGTTAAAAGCAATAATTTATTTAATTACTGATGTTAAAAAAATTAAAAAAGTTTTTTATAGTGTTATTGCAAATATTTTTTTATTTGTTCTAGAAGAGATATTAATATTACAGCAAAAATATATCTAAAATGATTTTATTTTAATTAAAAATTCAAGTGTATTTTATTGAAAAAGTTTATTATTATTATTATTTACAAAAACATTATTAAAGATTTAAAAATATCTGTACAGTCAATTTAAATTTTACGAGATTTTTTAAAATGAGTCAGCACTCCCAGACTCTAACAATTCAACTTCCATCTGAAATACATATTTAAAAGTTCATTAATAAATTGAGTTAATAAAGAAATTTTGTCAATTATAAAAATATTTACCTCTGTTTTTAACGCTATATCATTGATTATATTTATAAATAATGTTCCCTTCACAAGTCGATTGAATTTTTTTCTCAATTTTCTGACTTTCTCTCGTTGATGTCCCATACTTTTAATTATGATATTAATTGCCGTATTCACTGACTCTTCGAGTTCTGGTGAAATTGCATTAGATGCGATTCTCCGTGAAATTGCAATATCTGAATGACATTCTAGATCTTCGAGCATTGTTCTAAGAATCGGGAAATCGGTTGAAAGTTGTTGCTAGAAAAAAAAAAAAAAATACACAAATATTACATCATAGAAAAACATACATCATGTTTTGAAATTATTAAAAAAAATTATAAATCATTTCAACTACTTATCATAATACATTTTTTCGCTTCAGGATTAAAAATCCAATAGGATTCTGGATCTTGCACTTGCGATTCACAGATAGTAGAATTCTCGCTTAAATGACTCATCTTTTGATTTAAATTAAATTTAAACAATTGTAAAATGAAAATAAAAAATTTTTTCAGGCTATCGTAAGTTTTCTCGAAATAATATTTTTCGATCTTAATAGTTTGAAGAATATTCGAAAACTGATTGTCTGTTGCAATCGCATTTATCATGTTATATACCTACTGGACTCGAAAATAACGGTGGGGAGAAAAGGGACTAAATATGGGCGATATAGATAACTATTGACGAATCCTATGGATGTGATACCTGATCCTAAAATTTGATAGGCCGTTCTTACCATTAAAAGTACTTAAATGAAAAGGAAAATAAGCAAGGAATCGAAAGTGATATAGAGAAAGAATAGTTTAATTTACGGAAATATTAATGACAAAAGTAAAAATTTTGAAGGCATGAAACCGTATTAAAAAAATTTATTTAAACATAGACAAATGTTATAATTTGTCAATTTACTTATTGTTGAATTATAAACGTTCCTTATTAATAACAAAGTCGAAATTTTCGAAAATTCCACTAACTTTATGTATTTAAATGTCTGAGTGAACACTGCATATAACTCCGTGTAATAGCAATTTTTCCCTAATTGACAATAGTTTTTTTAGCCCAGAAAAAAAACCTAAATTTTCACAAACGAACAAAATTCTCTCCGTGTAACGTAACGTTGACTTTTCTTATACTGAATTTCAAAAATCATTTTTAGGCCAAGAGATATCGGTTCCTTTTTTTTTTTTTTGAGTAAGAAAATATATTTTGATATCATTACAACTTTATAATAAGTGATATTTATAAAATAATTTTTTTCTCAGATGAATAAATTCATAACTTAAATATCTTATTTGTTGTAATTATAAACAAATAAAATTAATAGCTATTCGAACTTGATAATGTTTTTCAAAATAATAGTTATACGGTGGAATTTTATTTTAAAATATTTTTCAATAAAGATGATTATGTTATGAGGTACTTATTTGTATTGTTGAAAGATTATATTCTATGTTTTGACATATTGCCTAAACATACCTAGACATTAGAGTAATAGAGTCTATACAAAGATCGGTACATTAGATAATCATAATCCCTAAGCATCAAGTATAATGAGTGTAACACCTCTATATAGGTAATTAACTTTTAATTTTTGTCGGAAGTGGACGTTTGGGAAATTTTATTTTGTATACTTATTGGTACTTAGGTATATTGTAAGAACTTCCATTAGAACTTTTACATAGTACATTTGTGACTTTGCTCTAGTCTTGTTCACATCGTTCAAATTTTTGTAAATCAAATTTTTGAATTTTACTTTCTTGTTGTTGTAATAACTGTGAATATTTCAAGTAATTTGTTTTTAATTCGTAATTTTTTGAATTTAATATAAAAAAAAAAATGGAGTTTTTCAACGGAAAGCCATTTTGTTATTTCGAAGATTGGTTGAGATCAGAGTTAGAACGTTTAACACCTCAGTATATGAGACAGATTAGTAATGTGCATTCATTTTTGGTACCCTATGAACATGTGTCTGAAGACATAACTACTGTTTGTGTTACAGAATTCTTAAATGGTAAGTAATTTTACTTTTATCTATTTACTTATTTATTTTTTACGTATAAATAAATTATTATAATCTCAATTTTTTTTTTGTTTTTTACAGCGAAACCTATCAATAAATTGGGGATACTGATATTAGTCGACAAAATTATACGTCAAAAATGTGCCACCACACCGAACTTGGCTGCTGAGATGAAGAAATATCTTCAGATTTTATTTTACGATTTAAGACAGTATAGAAATTATTCAGATTTTCCACAATACGTTAATGACATTTTATGGGCTTGGGAAGAAAGTAAAACTTGTCTGAACCAAATCGAAGATTTAAAATTCATATTTAATAATTTATAATGTAATTTCATTTTAATTTTTTTATTTGTAAAATAATTTTTATTATTTTGTTTGTAATTTACTAAAAGTGACATATCGTAATTCATAAATTATTTATAATTTTAAATTTGAGTTAATCGTCATTGTAGAACTTTTAAAAATAATTTAAATTTTATCCTTAAGTATATAAATAACAATATTGTTGTTGTTAAGTAATTTATAATTAAAACTAAAATAAAGTTATAAAATGTTAATTATCAAATAATTAAATTAAAAATCAAAATATCAAATATTTGTAAATATACTAAAACTGAAGCTAGAAGATTAAAATTTGCAATCAAGCTAGAGTGATAATAAATTATATTTTCATATATACGTAATAGTTAATATTTTATACTTTTGTATCATCAAATTTAAGGGCTTTTATTTATAAAACTATGTATAGTTGTAGAAAATTATTATAAATTGAAAATAAAATTTTTTACTAATTCCAAAAATATTTGTTTTTGTATTTTTTTTTTTATTTTAATTTAAATTAACAAACAATTACTACTAAGAGTGTTTAATTTTTCATGTATTTTCATCTTTATAGTGAAAATTCCATTTACGTTAGTATTTTTTATTTTTTGAATAACTAAAAAATATTGCCTGTACATCATAATTTTTGAAATTTTTAAGATAACGAATAATAATATTCGATTAAAAGTATAATTATAAATCAATTTTTGACATATTATATCCGGAAATAAATTATCATTTAATAGATATAGATTTTACAGTATAGTAAATAGTTGTGTAGTGGTTGAAAATTATATAGTTTTAAATAAATTACGACCTGAATTCTATCATTTACTTATTTTTATATATCTAATTTTTGAAAATTTACAATTTTCTTAGCGGGAAGTTAAAAAAATTAATTTCAAATTTAAGTTCAGAAAACTTTTCTATTTAGACGAGTTAAAGTACACCACAATCTTAAATACATTGCAAGGATTTCTTATTTTGAATCATTTAAATTGAACAGAAATTTTTTTAGGGGGGGGGGGGGGGGGCATTCAGCTCTTCTCTCCCCTCCATAAATGGAAAAGGAAGTCAGCAAGAACAGATGATGGATACATCTATCGATTAGTATCGATCAATAGATTACTTAAATGTTGTGGATGGAAATTTTCGTTGTTAATTATTAAATATTTTATCAATGACTGTAAATTATATCAAATTACGGTCGCTTAAAGGCATTTTAAAGTTAAGTAGATATATGTTATATTAATTACCACCGTTATTGAATGGTACGAATTTTCAGAAACTGACTATGCTCGTCAGTCTGAGTTTCATTCAGCTTGATGCTTCTATATAAACCCTCATCTTGTAAGCTGTCTCAGATTCATGGTGGTGTCAGTTTAACATTACATTATTGTTATTAAAAAAATAATTACATGGATACTCGATCCTATTGTAGACTTTTGACAAAGAAAGTATAAAAGGAATTCGAGAGAATGAAAATTAGATTTAATGAGATCTAATTAGTTCTCATTTTTTTAACAATTTTACATCCATTGCGATCTTTATAGATCTATTAGGATCTATTTAATGTCATGCTTTTTTTTTCAAGATTTGAAATCTATGTCAAATTTAAAATTTGATTTCACAGTTTAAATATATTCAATCACACACCATTAACAAAAATAATGAAAATTGAAAAACGAATAAAAATTATATTTTAAATTCTATTTTAATTTCCAATAGAGTTAAATTTACTAAAAAAATTCAATCGTAATAATTATCGAAATAAAAAAAAAAATTTCAATGTACCACGTTTTTGAAACGGACTAAAAAGTATAATATACTTTTTCTGAGACTCATGAAGATTTAAAACCAAATACAAATTTTGAACTTCTCACAGATAGTCCTGCAAATTTATGATTGTAAATTTTTAATAGCTTTGAAAATACTTGCAAGATTTAAAACGAAAAACGTGCAGCGCATGCAACAGATAATTGATGTATTAATAGTTTAACCAACAATTTTATTGCACTGCAAATGATATGAACCGATGTGTAAGTTTTCTCATTGATTACTCCTCTCTACACTTTTTATATACAGTCATTTATTGCATGCACCCCACGTTTTTTTTTTATATTGTACCATACATTGATCGCGAATAGATGCCAGAAGACTAGAGAAAGTAAAAGGGGTGAAAAAAATTCAAATTTTACGACTTTTTATTGGGGGGCCCGTTTGCCCAAATTTAAAGATTTTTAATTTTCAATAGATGCGGTATATTAAGAGCAAATGTACAGCAAGAGGGTAGAAAGAAGCCTTTTTTTCTTAAGGGACCCATTTTGCCCCTTCCTCTCTTATTTTTTCCCGTTTAATATTGAAGTCACCTTAAATTAAAACTTGTTTAATTTATTAATTTCATGTTAAATAATCAATTTATCTAAAAATATAATAAATTAAACGAAATAATTTATCTTCATTCATTCAGTCCTATTATTTATGATGGAAGAGTAAATAATTATATTATCAATTTGAATAATTAATGACAAATTATTAACAAATAATCATAAGTTGATGAAATATTAACATTAATTATCGTAATATAACAAGGAATATTCGAGCGCATAAATATTTACGAAAGTAATTTATCGATTAATTAAAATTGATTCACAATATATATACAGAAAGTTAATCAACAGTAATCAAACAGACAATAGTTAAAATTTAATAATAAAACAACAACATTAATGAATCATTAAAATATACTTTCATATAATACTGTGAACAATAAAAATCAGGGAATATATATAACCTGATTTAATTGATCAATTAAATTCATCAGTAATCAACAAATTAAGTAATCACATCAATTAGTTCGTACTGTATACAATATTCATTAATACGTAAATAAATTCACGTTTAACTAGAGCAATAAAAAAAAAAAGAATATAATAAAAGTAAAAAAACAGCATCAGCTCGTTTAAATTTGTAATCATTAGGTAATCATTTTCATCTGGCATTGATTATTCAGCAAGCAAGCAAGCAAGACGACCGCAACCCCAATGTGGCTTGGAGCATCGATGAATATTGCATTGACACGTCTCGTCTCGACGCCTTTACCTATTTCAATCTTTTGACTCTGCTCTCATTCTCTCTCTATCTCTTTCTCTATAATAAATACTATCTTCTGTACTTTATTTCCAGAATAAATTCATCTAAATTACTCAACATCTCCTCTATATATAGTGTTAGTGACAATAATAACAAAATATGTACATATCAGGGGTGTGCGAGTAGTTTGAACTTCCGAATTATTAGTATTGAATCGAATCGAACTATTCGATTTGAACTTCGAATTATTTTTAAGTTTTCGAGTTATTCGTAAATTCTCGAATTATACGAAAATTTTCTTTTGAACGGTGACTTAAAATTGTAATAGTTTTTTGAATAATTCAAATTTTTGTCAGAGGTAAACAGAGCTTAAACACAAATCTACGAAATACTTTTCGTAACCAAAATAGTTTCAATTATTTTTGGTTACTTTGAAACCTAAATTCGCCATTAGATAAAAATTGAATTTTTGAAAGCTGATCAAAATTTTTTCGATTTGAATCGAGTAATTTGAAAAGATACAAATAATTCAAAAACTTTCGGATAATTATAAAATTTTCAAACAATTCGGAAATTCGAATCGAATAGATATATCCGATTTGATTCGATTCAAACCCGATTCGCATATCCCCAGTATACATATAGAATTAAATTAAAAAAAAAAGTATATAAATAAAGTAAATGGGGCGGCTACACCAGACAGACATGACATGAAAATTCTGGTAACCTAGTCTTAGTATACAGTTGCATTAAGAATGAGGGTGAGACGCGAGTCGCGAGTCATCAGACATTTCATTTGACCTGAAATATATATATATTTTTTTTTTAGCTCTCGTAATCAAGATTGCTTATTGTAAAAAAAATGATAAAATGAAAAAAAAAGTGAAATTGGTAAAACGCGAGGCTCAGCAAAAAGGCATTCACAAAAATTACTCTTGCAATTTTCGGTAAAACCTCAGCCAATCTATTTTGACCAGTGCAATTTTCTTTTAGCACAAATGCACACACGCGAGAATCCAGTATCTAAATCCCATGGAGTTAATTGTTTACTCGGTCATTTAACTTTTTATTTTAACAATGAGACTTTTAAAGTCAATTAATTGTTTTTTGTATTCTATTTAGTTCTTTTTTTTGTTACTTTAATTTAATTAATAGCTCTTAATTCTTTTGTGCCGTGACCAGTTTGAAATAATTGAAGGAACAAATACATTAAAAGTTTGACTTCATTTAGCTCTAGTTTAAATCGATTCTTTAAAAATAATTCTTGTATAATTAAACAATTAAATATATTTTTATTTTTAAAGTGAATTATAAACTGATATCAAGCACAAAGTAATTTAGTATTCAACAGTTGTTTACATTAATTTAATCTACGATAACTTTTCTCTCCAGCTTATCCTTTATGTTAATTATTCGAGTTCAGAGGTTAGTGATTTTTTTTACATATCTAATTCCCAAAGTTTCAGACACTTTATTACAAATACCTCTGACTATGTGTAATCGTTACGGTAACGAGATACTTATTCTAAAGCTGATTAAGTATTATATAACTAACTATTCCAACTGTAGTTATTTAATAAAGATCGCAAGCACACCTGATAATACCTTTTATTTAATAAGTCATTTTAAATCACTTTAGTTTCACTGTTTTAATTTTATGAAAATTTTGAGGAATATGGCCACTCTATTTTAATGAAAAAATATTTTAAACTTTTTGCTAAGAAAATTTAAAATTTTCAAAAAAAAGGGAAGTTATTGGTTTCGGTCCGATTTTCAAAAGTCGAATTTCTAACAGATCTTGACGTTTTGAGGTTCTAGGAAGCTATTCTGACTATTTTCAAGATAATGTCCGAGTGTATGTATGTGTGTCTGTACGTACGTACTTATGTATGTAAATATTCTGTAACTTTTGAACGGATGAACCGACTTGGTTTTTTAAGGTGGCGTTTGAAGCAGATCATTAATTCCACAATTTTTGAAAAATTGAGCATAATCGGTACAGTACATTTGGAGATATTTCAAAAATGTTTTTTTTTTTGATATCTTGTAATGCACGCGATAGATTTATTCCAAAATCTAATCAGCTCTAAAGCTTTATAAGCCGCGTTGAATGCTACCTCAACCATCAGAATCGGTTCATTAGCTCATGAGAAACCGTTGTCGAAAGAATTGCGAAAAAGTGTTTTTTTCTAATAAAATTCAAATTATTGAAATAATTGATGAAAGTTTTTCTTTGAACGCGAGTGGTTAAGAAACTTCGTCGAATACCGCCTTGAACTCAAAATTGGTTCACTATTTCAAAAGATATTGATGATTAAAAATAAAAAAAATTACGATTTAGTTCATTTTTTCTGAATAACTCATAATATTACTTGTCAGATGGTTCAAAATTTTTTTTTAATGTTAGAGGTCTCCGATAAATAATTTTTCACGTAACCCATCATGCCTCAGGTAAGCTGTCGTTCTTGGTTTTCTCAATTAAATTAAAAAATAATAATGATCATTAAAAAAACATTAATGAGAAAAATAAATAAATAAATTTAATTTTAATTACTTAAATTGAAATTTTAATTATGAAAGATATTAAACCGTGAAATAACATTTTATCGGTCGTAAAAAAATTAATAACATACGTACGTACATGCAAATAGACACTTTAAGTGTCACTTGAATAAAAAGAATATATATATATATATTATGTACGCATAAAAGCAGAGTATCATCTCATACAGATGGTAGAGTAGAAGTAGCAGTAACTTGTCACATCGGTTAATACTAAACAGGATCCAATTTCAAGATTCGCATGTTGGAGTAAAGCCGACCGCAAACGTGTAGTTCACAGTGTGGTACATGCTTGTTATATCTCTTTCCTGAGATCCCGAAGTCTCGAGTATAGAAGTTGTATATATGTATATCTATATAACAAGTGTATGTTGAGGAAGTAAAAGAGGAAAGGAAGTATAAAAGTAAAGGAAAGGAATGGGACGAAAATGGGGCTGGTGCTTTAGAGGAGGTGGACGATGAGACCGGAAAAGCGAGCTAGTCGAAGGAACCAGTGGATGAGAGTGAGAATGCGAAAAAGAGAGACGACAGATAGATTAAGCTTCCACGGGTTAAGCTTGAAGCGTGTGCCACTGCAGTATATGGAAAAAAGAGAGGCTGCTGCAGACGCAGTGACATAGGCCAACACGTCGGTTCGCATACCTGAGTTCACTACTGGGTCGAGCTACTGCTACTTCTATACTACTGGTTCTGCTACTTCCTTTTACTTACTCACTTACTGATGTTATACTCTCACTGAGTCGCAATACCTGCAGAGTACCTGCGGAAATATTCCCGTTTGCTAAATGGCTATGACTCG
This sequence comes from Microplitis mediator, assembly GCF_029852145.1. Classification (NCBI taxonomy): domain Eukaryota; kingdom Metazoa; phylum Arthropoda; class Insecta; order Hymenoptera; family Braconidae; genus Microplitis; species Microplitis mediator. The sequence continues at coordinate 8,574,300 of NC_079972.1, forward strand.
TCGCATTGCCGATGAGAGAAAACAATCTAACTATTTCTATTTTGTCTCATTTCTTTAATTCGATCTCGTTAATGACTCCATTAATTATCTAGTCATTTATTTATACTTTCAAAAAGATAATATTGTGTTTTTAACTTTATAAACTTAAAAAAAAAGTATTATGTGATTGTTGGATAGTTCTTATAAAATTATAGTAATTATTTCTATGCCACTGTGATAAACGTGACCATGTAGAGGAAGGGGGGCAAAATGATCCCCCCAAAATTTTTAACATGAAAAGTGTTCAGGGGGGTAAATGGGCTGTCTAGACTTTGAAAACCTACTAATATTTTTAAGCCAAACGGGCTCCAAAAATTTTTTGAATTAATCGAATTGTAATTCAACAGAAAACTTTGAATTAAGTTATTTTAAGGTCCAAATCTTCACTATCAACTCTTTTTTATACTAAATACATAGCAAAAAGTTTCAAAACATAAAACGAGTGAGAAACATACATTGAGTTTTGTTGGGGGCTCATTTTACCCAACTTTTCAGGATTTTTTAATTTTGATAGACAGCAAATTAACACCAAAAACTCAGCAGAAGGAAAAAAAAGTGAAACAAGCCGAATTTTAATGGCCGGAACAAATTATGGTCAAATACTTGGCAAGGGAGTAAAAAAAAGTAAAATAAGTAAAACAAAACTGAGGATTTGAAAATTTTTTTCTAAAGGGGCCCATTTTGCCCCCCCCCCCTTCCCCTACAATGGTAATGATTTCCATAATTTATGGTAATAATCACCATAATATTATGGTAAAGATTTCCATAATATTATGATAGTAATCATCATGATTTTATAATAACATTTACTATAGTATAGGAACAATTACGATAATATTATCGGAATATTTGACATATGCTATGGAAACAGTCACCATGGAATATAGGATTTATTTCTATACGCACCTAGGACCGGCCACAGTAAATACCAATTTTTGCAAAAAAAGAAAAAAAATGCTTTAATAAATTTTTGGGGTGGTCCGTTTTTCCCGCTTTCTCCCAGACATATAACGCGTCTGGTCATCAAGATAGCGCCTACAATTTTTAACGGATCGTAATAGAATTTCATTCACTTATTCTTTGAGCGAATATCTTGATCTAGTTCAAAGAAGAGCAAAATCGTTCGATTACTTTCGAAGTAAAGAACACTTAAAATTTTATCGATTTCCATAAAAATCAAATTTTATTGAATTATCTCTGAATAACTTTTAAATAAAAAGTGATAGCCCATTCCTGTTGGATGCATCTCAAAGCTTATGCGATTCGTTTTGATTTCCGTTCCTTAACTTCTTTATTTTTTGAATTTTTTAACATCCTTGAAAATTAGATTCTTTATTAAAAAAAAAAAACACATCTGCTCCCTTCTCTTTTGACTTGGAATATTTTTTTTAATTTTAACATATTTTGAAAGCTCTTTTATAATTTTTGTGGAACTACAATTATCTTAGATGATAATTACTGCAGTTTTAAAATTTATTTTTAATTTGTATTTTATAATAATATAAGTAATCAACGTTTTCATTACGGGTATAGCCGGATGACACTTTTTTCCAAGCGATTGAACTAATTTAATTGAGTACCTGAATAGCGAAAGAAACTGTCTCAGCATTTATATTGTTTGTAAATAAGTAAGGGAACAAATAAACGACCAGATAAATAATTTGTAAGCAATTAGTATGTTTTTGATTAAATTAATAAAAATAATATAAACATGATAATTATTAAGATTTTTTAAATGCTGAATAGAACAATCACAGGGGTAAGATTTATGAAAAAAGACAATATGATTCATGCAAAGATAAAAGAAGTGAAATTTAATTGAAATGAAGTTTAATTCAATTGACTAGTGAATCTAGATGGAAAGAATTAGAAATTTTTCATCGAGATGTTTTTGATCGATATCTCGTCGCGGTAAATAATTTACATTTGAAACCGATGGAAGTGAGAGTTGATGATGGACATCCAGAAGTAATGAATTTTGATGAAGTTATGATGAAGTGATTGCACCTGAAGGCAAAGTTGTTACGGGAGTTAGATTTAGATTTGCTGCAGATTCATTTGATCATCCAGAATTGAAAACTGGTGCAATCGAAATGCAAATTCGAGTAATGTGTTTTGATGCCATCAAAGGAATCATTATTAATCATAACGATGCAATCATATTGGATTGATGAAAAACAAAGCGAACCAAAGTTAGAAACTTTCATCTGAATTTTTTAGTTCATACAAAAAGTGTTTTTTATCGCATTTATTTCATTATTCTTTATTCTAGAAAAGAACTGAATTTAAATCATCCAGATAGACCAACTTAATCACCTGTAAATATTATTGGTTCGAAGGGAAATTGATTCATAAAATTTGGTCTTGCGGATTTGAAAAAAGACGCTGGTCAATTAACGAAACTACTTTTTGATGCTCAGGATGTTGAAGGAGGCCCGGAATTTCCTTGAGGAGGCATTGAAATTATGCATCGCGGTTGTGGTTACGTAGGGTTATGGGCTTTTCGAATTTTTGATGTTAATTTCTTAAACCATCTTTAACGCTGAGAATTTTGTGGGATGGATTCTCATCAAGGATTTTTATTAGTTACTATACTGTATAGTAATTTTAGAATTTTCTATAATAATGCTATTAAAAATAATCATATGATAACTATTAATATCTTCGAATAATAATCACTCTCACGAACAATAGTAATCATGCGGGAAAAAATGTTCAAACACGATCATGCCTGTTCATGTATGATCAGGCCTGAAATTTGACATGATCATGTCTGTTCATGTATGATTAGTCCTGAAATTAGACATGATCATGCCTGTTCATGCATGATCATGTCTGCAACGTCCAATAATTCAGGCCTGATTATGCATAGCCATGTATGACTAAGCACGAACAAACATGGTCATATCTGAAGCGTTAAATACGTTCAGGCAGATCATGCATGGACGTGCCTGTTCATGCCTGATGTCAGATATGATCATCCCTGTTCATGCATGATCATGTCTGAAGCGTTAAATACTTCAGGCCTAGTCATGCATGACTATGTCTGATCCAGCCTGATATATGGGATTAAATTTAAAAAACTTAGCTATAATTGTATATAGCTAACGTAGTTATAATTATATATAACTTTTATATAATTTTATACAACTATATATCAACAATTCATAAATTAGATATAAAATTTTGTTGACTAAAAATCTATCACGTAGAAGATATTTATTACTTTAAGTTTATACAAAACTTAATTTTCAAGTCAATCTCTTAGGTCAACGGGTAGCGGGTTAAACTTTCAAGCGCGAGGTCTACGGTTCAAATCTTGCACCCACCCGAATTTTTTTTTCTTATTTTTATAGAAAGAATTATATATAATTATACATAAATAATTATATATAGCTATACATCATTATATAAGGCTATTTTTCATCTATAATTTTTTTACTCGGATGGGCATGAACAGGCATGAACATACCTGATCAGAGATGAACAGGCCTGATCAAGTCTGATCATGCCCGGTCATTTTACATGTCTGTTCATGTCTGATCAGGTCTGATTATTTTTTTCCGGGCACTCACATTACGATTAGCAATATTCATAATTTTAGGTAATAATGTTTACTACATATACGGCAATGGTAATAGTTACCATCGTGTATGCAAAAGTCACTCGGCAGCTTTTTAATTATACACTTGAGTATAATTCTCATATTTTTCAATGAAATCAAAATAAACATAATTAACAAATAATAAAATGTAAAGTAAATAACGAATTGAACACTTTAACTGCTTAACGCACTAAAAAATTGATTAAAAACTGGTTATTGGGTAATGTTTGTGAGTTTTTGTACACGATGACAATCATTCTCATCGGAGATCATGAAACTTGCCATTTAATTTGTAATGATTACGATCGCGAGAAAGCAACTACTCCCATCGCTATACTGTGAAAAATATCATCGAGTGATTGTTATATTTGTACTATTTTTATAACAATAATTATTGTACTAATTTAACATCCGGGATGATAAATATTGCCATCGTATGTTTTAATTATTAACATATTAGGTAGTTAGAAATTTTGTGTTAAAGTCAACACAAATCGTCTGTTGCAAACGGTCTACACAAATTTTAGTGTTAATTCAACACATTGCATTTGTGTTGATCTTTAACACAAATTTTATGTTAAATAAAATCGAACACATAAAATTTGTTCTTTTGACAGAAAACTTGTGTACATTTAACAGAACATTTTAGTAAATTTAACACATTTTTCGTGTTAAAATCGACTAATAAACATACACTGATGGTTTTGAATCACCCTGGAAACACCCTGGAATCACGGTGGTTACACCGTGGGTTTTTTTTCATTTAATCACCGTGATTCCACGGTGGTTACACGGTGTACCCACCCTGATTCCACGTACACCGCGTAATCACCGTGGAATCTCGGTGAATACACCGTGTAACCACCGTGGAATCAGGGTGATAAAATGGCACAAACCTACCGTGTAACCACCCTGGATCCACCGTGATTCCACTCCTAGGGTGTTTCCAGGGTGATTCAAAACCGCCAGGGTAAGCACATAACCTAACTAACTCAAGTATACCGATCTACACTTAGTAGAACTTATGCCAATTTAGCGAACAATTGAACCAGGTCAATAAGGTAGGAAAGTTATCTAAATTTAATTAAAAAATGTATATATTTAATTGTAAATAAATTATAATCCAAATTTCCCTGCAGACAATGCTGCTACAATGCTTTGCTTGGTTATAGTAATGAAGAATCGCGCGGAAACGTTTAGTCAAACAACAAAAATTTTATGTTAATTTTCGAATAACACAAGAAATGTGTTACATTCTAGATTTTCCAATCATCTGACATAAAAAATCTGTTAAAGTAAAATAACAAACGGTTTGTGTTGAATTAACAGATTTCTGTGTTAAAAATCAACACAAAAAATTTAACCAAATAATTTTTTAACGCAAATACACAAAATTTCTAACTGTGTATATGGTTAAGTTTACAATAATTATGAGATTAATAGGTGTCGGGAAAAAAAAATTAATTCTACCACCATGAGATGATAATCGTTACCATAAAATTCGCGCGTATACATCAACACACTTTTTAATGCTATAATGTATCAATTTATTCCTTTTTTCTTGTTCATGTCCACAACGAAAATTTAAATAAGAATTATCGTCATAATAATCATTAATGGCATGTTTACTTAAAAGTCATGAATTTTTTAAGTATAGGTGCTTCATTGTTTAGCTACAGTCTTAGAATAAGACTGATACTCGATATCGAGTTAAGATGAAGTGTCAAGCCTGGCAGTAAATTATCATCCCGATACTCAAACAAGCTTGAGCCACAGAATTGAATTCCGAGCTTGCCCTAGAGTTAGTAAGTATTGAGCTAAGCTTGGGCCCGTCGTCATTTCCTACAAGGGTATTTGGGTTGTTTTTATGTTTTTTTATTTTCGAACACAATTGCAAAATGTTGTGTAGGCTCGAAATTTTGACTCGGGTGACTACGAAATTTAATTTATCAGAATCCACATTATTGAAATTCAAAAATTAAAGTGCGTTTGAGAAATTACCGTGCGCTGTTTTATTTCACTTACAACTTGTATGAAAAAAAAATGAAATTTAGTTTAGTTCTCCGTGTTCATAACCCGTCACAATAATTTATCTTGCGAAATTCAAGTAAATTTTGTTCCTCGTGTAATTTTATATTATGTAATGAGGGTTCACCGAGTCAGACGCTTTATTTTTCATAATTATCATTGAAGAATTTTAAAGTTTTAATGTCTCTAATAGTAGACTAGTTCAAATAGTTAAATATCAGACCAATGGTGTTACATTTAACTGAATGAGTGACTACTAGCAAATTCAGTGATTAAAATATGATACTGCAGTTATGATTTCTCTCAAGTTAATAGCAAACTAATGTTAAACTGACAAGTATAAAATGAAGACTCAATTCAAATAAGCAGATTGTAATGAGAAATTTTTAGCCTCGGAATTTGCTATACAGCAATTGGAACTTTTAGTTTTAATGCAAATTAAACTTCATATTTTACACTAAAAAATGAATTATTCGATTCAATAAAGTGAGAAATTTTATATGTAATAAAAATCACCCCACAAACTTTTTTTCTAAGTGTGTCCACAATGGATCATTAATATAATCGCTCGAATGTCAATTTCTTATTGTTAACAAAAGTTTAACATCTTTAAAAGTATTTAACCATTAACTATAAAATTTTGTATTGAGATTAAATAAAGTTTTTTTAAATCATCAAAAATCCTGATTTTTATAAAAAACGCTGTAAAAAATTCTCAAACCGTGTGAATTAGAACGTTTACACCATCAATAGTGTGAACGTACGAGTTATTTATTGAAAACTCACGATTACTACGTCACTGGTAGGGTGTTTCTACAACACCGGCAGTGTTGAAAATTTTAACACCAAATCATTCACACCACACCGCAGACTATTTTTCGATCTACTATACTTTAAATTACTGATTAGTGCGAATGCAATTGGACTGTGGGTGTCAATTCACGTTTAACTACTTTTTATTTCACTCATGAAAAAGAAATTTTCAAATTTCATTGATATTTGGTCATTGTTTAGCAATCAACGTTCTACTTTTTTTGAAAATTTAAACTTGTTCAAAGAAAAAAACGAGAAAAAGTTCATTTTACTGTGCAAGTGGAACAAGGATAGTACTGTTCATCTATTTGAGTGCAAAAGAGAAAAAAGTGGCAACTCTTCTCAAGAGATTTTTTTTCAAGTCTCATTAATTGGCGGTGATATCGATAATGGAAAAATTATAATTTTATTTAATTAACATAATATTTCGAATTTGAGGATGAAAATTGAATTTCCACCTTAATGATATGTATATTTAGAGATAATTAATTTGATTGATCAATTGAATTGAATTTAATCAGCGCTTGTAATCGATTGATTTGATGATAAAATTAAAACGTTTGCAGAGTCATTATCTAACCTTATGTGTATTTTGTATGCACATACATTGGTATACAATACATATATATATATATATATATATATATATATATATATATATATATATATATATATATATATATATATGTGCATCGAAGCGCTTTCTTGTGAATCTAATTAACGGAGAAATGGTCGGTAGTTATATAGATAACCGCATAATAGTGCGGGAGTTTCTTGATTAGGCTATGGTTCAGTTGTACTCGCGTCTTGTCTCATCCCTCTTTCCCCTTGCTCTTTCTCATAGTCTTTCTCTACTTCTCTCAACACATATATATATCTAGGTTTATTTCACAGTTCTCTGCAGCAGCAACTTTGTTTCCAGCCACCTTATGTTTTTCATTATTAATTCCGCTTATAGCAGTTTCCTTTAATTATACCTCCGGGTCATATGAGTATAACCTGATGACGCCCTAGTACTTTTATAGTGACATTGCATTGCATTTAAGTCTACACATATTATAAAACCATCGTATATTTTGATATATGTGACATTTTAACAAATTATATACATTTTAGATTATTATATTTACACACTCTACACTATACATACATTAACTTTCTTGCGTATCATCATGTGTACCAGATAAATTCATTTATATGCAATTAAAACACATTTGCTGTTTAATGTTTATTCTGAAAATAATATATTTAATGGCTAATGTTTATTTGTTTATTTTTTTTTATTTTTCATCTCATATAAATTTTAATATTTAACTTACTGTCTTTTGTATAATTTCTACAAAACAAATTTTAGATACATTCGCATTAAAAAAGATTTACCCGCTGCACATTACTTAATTAAACTTATATATAAAAAAAAATCTAAAAAAAACGGTTGACTCTTCGGGAAAACCCCAAAATTTCCTACAGGTTGCAAACTCAGGGAGCTGAGACTAGATTTTCTAAAGAATTTCTTAGGCGGCGATCGTGATCAAAATTAAGGCATGCGCGGGATGTTTGAAGGCTCGGGGGTATCAGGCAAATTTTTTGGAAGAACGCTAGCACATAAAAGCGAATGAAAAAAAATTCCTTCTCTTCGAGCTCACAACTGTTAGACAAGACAGAACATATACATTTCACTGAAAAAAATCTGGGCGTCGGTTGGCCCTGCGGGCCAGCCCCAAAACTTCCCGCTGTTTTCAAGCTCAAGGAGCTTGAAAACAGCACTGTGAATATATTTTCGAGCTCGAAAATGCTATTACATAGAATCATCTCTTTATGAGCTATTCAAGCTCTAACAAGTTACGTTTTATGCTAGAGTTTGAAAAGTTAAGAATCGAAAATCATTAATAAAGAAGCGGCTTTTTAATTTTGATTATGTTCTCTGAAATCAATATATTGAGGCAGAAATCAATGTCAGTGATCCAAATCAAAATTTGAATGAGTTTTGACTTAGGTCAGAGCGATAATATATGGAATATCCGAAAAAAACATTAAAGACTGGGTTTTTTCAATTTTTTGCTGACAATATGTTTAAAACTAAGGAACAAGTTATATGACATTATCGGATGATCGAAAGAGGTATAAAGAGAAAGAGTTGGTATACAATTCCTATAAACTATAGGAACCATTCCTATAATCTTATGGGTAGCATTCCCATAATTATAGGAATTGTTCCCATAATTTATGATCATAATTCCTATGTTGGAATAGAAAAAAACTTTATAGAATTATGGGAACCGTTTCCATAATTTTTTTCCCATGTACTTAACCAATCGGCTTCAAAATATACTCAGTTCATTCCGCTTATGGAGTAAATGTGGAGTTTATTTTAATCAATATTTGCTCCGATCCAGAGTTTAAATATTAAAATAAATTTTTTTTGGAGTGAATTTTACCCTATACGGAAAGAAAATTATGGCAGCGGTTCCCATAATTTTGTGAAATTTTTTCCTATACCAACATAGGAATTACGACCATAAATTATGGGAGCGGTTCCTATAATTATAGGAATGTTTCCCATAATTATAGGAATAGTTCCTATAATTATGGGAATGATACCCATAACACTATAGGAATGGTTCCTATAATTATAGGAATGGTTCCTATAATTATAGGAATGGTTCCTATAATTATAGGAATGGTTCCTATAATTTATAGGAATACTTTCTATAATATTATGGGAATCATTCCTATAATTTATGGGAATGGTTCCTATAATTTATAGGAACCATTCCCATAAATTATAGGAACCATTCCCATAATATTATGGGAATGGTTCCTATAATAGTATGGGAACTATTCCCATAATATTATGGGAATGATTCCCATAATGCAATTGGAATGGTTCCTATACCATTATGGGAATCATTCCCATAATATTATGGGAATAGTTCCCATACTATTATAGGAACCATTCCTATAATATTATGGGAATGGTTCCCATATTATCATGAAAAAATTAATTTAAAGAAGTTTGGTAATCACTTCTACAATACACAGAAATATTATTAAACATAAAAACAAAAATTCAAAAATTGAAAAAAAAAATCGTATTTGGCAAAAAAACATTAAAATTTTTAACAAGAATTTTTTGTCAGCACAAAACATTCAAGAAAATTCCAATTTTGGGAAATTTCTACACTATTGTGCAAGAAAAGAATTTTATGATATTATAGGGATGGTTCCTATAATATTATGGGAACCATTCCCATAATGGTATGGGAACCATTCCTATATCATTATGGGAACCATTCCCATAATGGTATGGGAACTATTCTCATACTATTATGGGGATGGTTCCCATAATATATGGGAACCATTCCTATAGTAGTATAGGTACTATTCCCATACCATTATGGGAACCATTCCCATAATGCATAGGAAAACTTCCCATAATTTTCTTTCCGTGTAAGGGGATTAAATAAATAAAAATTCATCCGTTCCACATTCGCTTTGAATTTAATCCTCGATCACTTCGTGAATTTTTTACAGTGTAAGATTACGCTAAACAGTTTTTTTATTTTATCAAATATTAATGGTTTCAAAAAATTACCAGCACCCTGATTTCTCATAAAGCTCAAATAAAATGAAGACTTCGATGAAATAAAACACTATAAAAAAAAAATAAATAAACAGTAACAATTATAAAGTTCTCCGATCTTCTCAACAATAACATAAAAAACCATAGAACTTTTTTTTGCAATCAATGCAATACGTTTCTTTCACTATTATCAGAAATCAGACCTCCGTAACCATTAACTTCTATAAATTTTCTCTTTTTTTAACTGAGAAATTAGTATAAATGAGCCACACATTTTTTTAACGATTTCAAGGTTTCAAAAAAAAAAAATAAATAAATAAATAAATTGTACGATATAAACGTAAAGTTAACGTCTACACTGACACACTAATAACGTAGGTTCGTTGTACCTTGAGCATACTATAATTGAATTTTCGTATCCGACCACACGAGACACAAGAACGTGTGTGGTACAACGTAAAAAAAAACCCATAAAAAAATAAAATAAAAAAAAATATATATGTACATATATATACATAAAAGAAAGATGGATATATAAATTTATTTTGCTATGTACTTTACTACACGGGTGTTACATTCACCGTACTATGTGCGTTTACAGCCTTCTATACATATATTGTTATATTTCACCCCTATCCCTCTGTTGTCCTATGAAACTAGTGTTACACTCGTCCGCCGGCCAACATACCACGCGAAAGCCCATTTCCCATTCCTATTGTTTCTTCTCAGCATCCCTGATTTTTTATTTTTATTTATATTTTTTTATTTCCCTCCATATTAAGCTCTCGTACCCTCTACGGCCCTTTTTCTATTCACTACTTTTCTTTTATACCCACACGCGCACATTATTTTTTTTTAACAAAACTTTTAGACCTCTTTTTTGTTTTCACGTTATTACTATCATTATCATTATCATCATGGTCATCATTGTTATTATTATCATAATCATTTTTTTTATTATGTCCCATCACTTCCTTGACGTTTTTTTTTTTTGTCTACAGTCTTTTGATTTTCGTTTGGTAACATTTTTTTCTTTCTAGGTTACTTTTTCCTTCATGATTGTCATCGTTTTTACTCATTGTCTTTTTCATCTTCCCTTAAATCTCGATTCGTATAGCATGCACTCGTTAACGCCGGTGGTACGTCCAAAAAAAGTAAAGGAAAAGGAAAAGGAAAAATGGGAATAAAAAATTTTTTTTTCGTTGCGTTTATTGGCAAGAACAAAGCGCCACATTTTCTTTTGTCACATTCTATACCTTTTTGTCCGTTTTATTTTTTTCCTTTTCTCTTTGTCGTCATTTTTAACTGATAAATTTGACATGCAACTGACAAATGTTATTTTAATGTGGATAATTGTCTAAGTTAATTTTTCTTCTATTTTCTATATTATGATGATTATTATTATTATTATTATTTTTTTCATCTAGAATTTTAACGATTTTTTAATTAAAGTTCTTTTCTACGTTTTTATTAGAGCATTTGTCAGATTTCTTTTGTCTTTTTATAACATGCTTTTAGATAATTATTTCAAGTGTCGGATTTTAAGGTAACTGGAAATAATAATAAGAGGTTTTGTTAGTAACTGAAAAAGTAAAAGCTGGGGTAGTAATAGAGATGGAGTAATTTTGGTCTGCTCAATTGGTGGAAAAGTGGTCGGGATGTCGAGCTGTGGTCATTCCTATGATTCGTACTTTCATTGAACTATGTAAATGCAGATGGTTTGCGTTTTGCCAATGGTTAAATTTTCACTTTTTCATACATATATATAGAAAGGAGAAGTACAGGAAAAACAGGACCGGGTAGGCAAAATGGACTACCCCAAAAATTTAATAGAAAACTTTGTCTTTCCCAAATTGTTTTCAACTGTCATTTTAAACTTCCCGCTAAGAACATTGAAAATTTTCAAGAAAAAAGATAAGTTATTGGTTTCGGTCCGATTTTCGAAAATCGAATTTCTAACAGAATTTGACGTTTTGAGGTTCTAGGAACTTATTCTGACTATTTTCAAGATGATGTCGGGTGTATGTATGTATGTATGTGTGTACGTACGTACATCTGTATGTAAATATTCTATAACTTTTGAACGGATTAACCGATTCGGCTTTTCGAGGTGGCGTTTAAAGCAGCTTATTAATCCCAACAATTTTTGAGAAATTGTTTTGATCATAATCGGTACGGTACATTCAGAGATATTTCAGAAATAAAGTTTTTTCAAAAATGTTTTTTTCGGATAATTTCTAATTTACTCAATGGATTGATTCTTAAATTTAATCAGCCCTAAAACTCTATAAGCCGCGTCAAATGTCATCTCAACCATCAAAATTAAATCATTCGTCCAAGAGATATAGTTAACGAAAAAATTTCAAAAAAGTGTTTTTTTTTCGAATAAATTAAAAAACGTTCCATTGATTGTTTTTCAAAAAATTTTCAGTATCATAGACTGAAAAACTGTGTCAAATGCCACCTCAAACGTCAAAATCGGTTTATTGGTTCAAAAGATATCGGAAATGAAATATTAAAAAGATAACAACTGTCCTCATTTTCCCAGGAAAACTCACTATATGATTTATTAAATGTACATCAAATTGAACCAAGTCTATCATTTTTTTCAGTAAAATGTATATATCTTCGATCCAGCCGTTTCGTGAGCTCGAAAGGCCAGCCGTTGCCTAGATATTTTTTGTGCAATTTTGGTGTCCCGAAATTAATTTTTAAAAAATTTTTCTATTTTAGAATTTTTTTTCAGGAATTCTTCAGTGGACTCGATGTATTGGTGGCCACAAAAAATACATACGGTGTCTTCTTCGCTATATTTAAATTTACATAAGATATTTAACTTCAATAATTTTGTTTCTTTCAACATCTGTGTTTACTAACAGTATTTCGAATCTCCTCTTTCACTTAGATTAGATATGAAAATTTTTTGTATAGTCAATACATAATAGATGATGAACTACAATATCGATTTTAATAAGATAGTGATCATGAAGTCACTTGTGCTTGACAATTGTTTTATTTTTTTTTTTTTTATTAATTTTGATTTTTAATTTTAGCCGTTTTGTTTTATTTATTCCCTGTTTTAAAAAAATAATCCGTTGAAAGTATAAATGTGCCTATAAATTTTTTTGTACGGTAAAACAAAAAATCACAATACTTGATTTACGACGAAGTGTATTTTCATTTTTTATTTAATTTGTTTTACTTATGAAGAGAAAATTTTATTTTTTATTTACAGTTGTAATTTAACTATTTTTGTTGTTTTTTTTTGTTCAAATTAAAAGGGATTTTTTTGATTGATTAAAAATTTAAAGATTTAATTTGCAAACTCATCAAACACTACATACAATGACATATATTTTTGATCCGCTTATGAAAAAAGTACAATTGCGTACAAATAAAAAAAATAAAAATTTATTGGATATTTTCGATAGAATAATCTTATTTACTTATTCACTTTAATTTTATTCAGTCAATCAATTTCGAAATCAACTTATTGAATTATTACTGTAGTTTTTTTTATCATGGTATTTAATATTTTTATAAATTAATTACTGGAAAGTATAAATCAGTATGCTGCCATAAGTCAAAGGTCATTTTAAGTTGATTTTAACTTAAAAAAAAAAAAAATAGAATCGGATTTATTTAGAAATTCACGAATTTGAAATTTCAAGGAAATCGAACTCAAAACCAATGTTACCAATACATTTTTTGTCATATCAACCGCAAAAGTTGGATTTTCAAGCAACATGCAGAGGGCGCAAGCTATACGATTTCTGGCAATCTAGAGTTGTGTTAACTTTCCTCGAACTTGTATCGAAAAGTAACTTCTCTCTCTCTATCTGTCTTTTCATTCCTACACGACTTGAAACATTTTTGACTGTTTCTCTCTCAAATTCAACTTCCTCCATTGATATGACAAAAAATTTTGTTCGATACTTTATGCTCAAAGGTAGGAACCCTGACAGACTTGAAGGGCAGGAACGCGTTTGAGGCTATGGATACATTTTCATCAAGACCTCGTACTATATCCGGTCTTGATAAGAAAGCGCCCATAGCCTCAAACTCGTGACGTCACTTTAAGCTGTCAGAATCCCCACCGTTCCGCATACGTATCAAAAATAACTATTTTTTACTTCCTAATAGGGATCGTGCGTGAAATATAGAGGCAGCACTACTGTCGGAGTGAGCGCTCTCTGGTGTTTCATTGGTGAACATAGTGGGATCAAAACAAATATTCAATAACATTAAAAAAAATTATAACAATGGATAAAATAATAAAATTATTATTAGATAATAATTATTAGATTAATAATCAAAGATTAGCACAAATTTAGCAGTATTAAAAAAATTTTATAGTAGCTGTTATTTCTAAGACTGTTGAGATTTTAAAGTTGTCTAAAATTATTTTTATCATTTTCTTAATTTTATAAAAATCGTAAGAAATTATTTTTTGTACGAATTGATTACGAAAAGTTTTTCAAATGTTATCGTTTTTAAAAATATTTAATATTACTAGCAAATAATATAATATAAAAATTTTTATCATTTATGAGCCTGTACTCACCTCATGTCTGAGCTATTATAAAACAGAGAAATAATAAACATTAAATTTGAATTTATTTAAGAAAATAAAACCTTTCTTTTTTGTAAACAATTAATTCGTTTTTATTTAATACAATTAAAAATTTAATTCAGTTTTTACAATAATTTGAATAAGTTTTATTTGTCAACTTCTTTTTCTTTAAACAATTGATTTGGTACCGTCTTTTGGATTTCCTTTGAAATCAAAGAAAAGAATTAAAAGGTTAAGTCATAATTATAAGATAAATGCTACGAATATTTGAAATTTCATCGACTAAATGATCAATTTTTACATACGTCGTATTTAAATGTTATAATTTTACTGAATGGTGCAGTTCATTTTTCAAAGTTTCAATTAATATTGTACTTACACGTAATTTTTCACTGCATTCATCCACTGTTTACGTTTTACTATTTTCCATGAGGCTCCCAACACGCTCTCTGGAAATTTATAAAATTTCACTTCCACACCGAATCCACGTTCTCGACGTGATGTATTATTACATCCAAGGATACAACAATTTTTTCTCGAAGCTGGCATTATTTAAAAAAATTAAATATATTTGATTTATAATTATTAAAAAGTAAATCACATATGTTTACGTTAAATACATGATCCCAACTGTTTTGGATACTTGCCACTAGTTGGCGTAAAAGTCTACACGCACGACCCCTATACTCAGTACCAGAATCTTAAGTTTTCGAACTAGTATGGTAATGGATATAAGAAAAAATGCCAAAATACATAATGCTGATAGTACTTTTCCCAATACCATTGATATTATTATTCAATGAATTTAACCATCAATATATGATCGCGGGTAAAAATATTTTGCCGAAAAGACTAAATTTGGCCTAAATTATACCAAAACCATAGAACTATATTCAGAGACTTAAATTTGGTCGAAATAGTGTTGAAGCCGCAGATTTTTAATGAAAGAGGCCAAAAACACGCCGAAATTTTATTATTCTTCATAAACATGATCAATTGAGTCAGCCTTTCGTAGGCCTGGTTTTCGACCGTTTTTAGGCCTAGTTATTGGTTAAATTTCGGCAATTTTTAGGCCCAATTATTGGCTATTTTTCGGCTATTATGCTCATCACTTGGGGCTTTTGTCCGTCATTTTTCGGTTGCGAAAAAGGTTTTATTATTTTTTTTGATTCGAAACTTTTACCCAGGATACGAATACTTTATACATTATTAACATTATATATGTTTTGATGAAATCGTAAAAAAAGAAGGTGTTTATATCTGGTACATTAAAAGTTACTCTATGGCTATGGAAATAGTTACCATCCTTTTTCTCCGTGTAGGTTGTCACTGTAATTATTCCATTTTATCCACGTAAAACAAAACAATTCGCAAGATGTTCGACCCGTCGAACTTCGAAATTTGAGGCAATTCGAACTTTTGTAAAACCATGATACTACACTGAGAAAAAAAAATACTATTTTCCAAACAAAAATTTCTTAGTTCCAAAAATCCGTTCAAAATATTTATTTTATTATTATTAATTATCAATTCCTTGAGAAAAGAGCATCAAATTTATTTTTGTTATTATATGAATTTGATATTATGTTATGACTAACCAAAAGAATAGCTTCACTTGAATTAAATAAAAATTATTTCCTTCAATTCTACGAATTCTTGAGACAAAATTATATATTCTTGAAAATTATCAAGAATATATGTTCTTGTATCAAGTAAATGTTCTTGATAAAAGTATTTTTTGTTCTCAGTGTATGAACAATACAGATATAAATAAATTATTGAATAGAATTTGACGACAAAATGAAAAAATTTTACAGCATTTTATGGAAATGTATTAATTTCATACTAATCGCTATAAAAGTAGAACAAAATTCAAAATTTTTTATTTTTCAAAGCTTGCCGAAACGAAAAAATCTAATCTGAATAGATCGAATAGATTTGATCTAAATGGTAGTTTTAGAAAAGTTTGAATTAGTCTTATGCATATTTTACAGTTCGACTATTCAAGCTTTTTCATCTACTTTTTTTCGATTATGCAACCTAGTTAAATAATTAATAAAATTGAAAATATTATTTTAAAAATGAATATTTATGTTTTTTAAATTGACATAAGTAGTTAATACCCTACTTTTCTCATCGAATAGATTGAGTCATTATTTAAAATAGCCTGTCAATTATATAGCTGTAGATTAGCTTGTATTGAACCAGTTATTAACAGCTACTTTTTTAATTAACTGATCATTGGATCAATCGAAATTAACTATTGAATCTTTTTTTAAGATTTTATAAACATATATTATACATATCATTCATTGATAATGTCATTTTAAAGAGTAATTATCCTTAAAAAAAAATCTTTCTAAAAATTTTCCAAAAAACAAAAAGTTATTTACTATTCAAAAGGATTAATTATAATTATAACTAAATACATAACGAAATTTAGTAGGGTCTCAATAACTCGAGATTTAACTTACTCAATGAAGACGTTCATGCGTGGTCGTTATTGTTAACGAAAATTTCAAACTTCAGATAATTAGAAAATTTAATTACATAATACTAAATTTATACACTTGTCAGCTCTTTTTTGTCGTGTTATTTTATGGTAAACTTTCTTGTGCATTATTATGAAAATGTTCCGTTTTTAGTATGTCCGTAATAGAAGACTTATAAAATCCCTTAAATATCCGAGCTTTACTTTAAATAAAAACGTCCTAAAATTAAAAAAATATTTATTTATAAATATTTAAAAATAAGATTTATTCCAGAGTTGATACGAACACAGCTGGGTTGTGAATACCCAACTGACCTTTGACGACTTTTTTATATTTAGTCTTCACAATAAATATTTTATCTCGATATTATATTAACAGCATTCTCACCGTTTTAACATCACAAAGTAGCACCACACGGTAAAAAATGCATGGTGTTCAACACCATGCTGGTATGGTCTCAAGACAGAAACTACAATAGTATCTGAAGTATTCCAAGACAGTATTGTAAAAAGTCCCAGAAGTGTGGCATTATTTACTACACTGTGTAGTACTTGAGCTATTGTATTGCTCACACATACGCATAGCAGGCACGGCGAAACAGCATGGCCCTGAGACCCATCTACAATGCCGAGGGCACAATGCTACTAGTTTTTCCCGCCATAATTTTTGGCGTGTCAATCAATTTATACTCGTATTACTGCCAAAACTATATAGATGTCGTTAGACTAGGTTTATCGGCCAGAAGCAATGTGGATACGGCAACGCAATATGGGCCTGACGGCCATACTGACATTGCGGCATCCGCGACACCTACCGCCAATGTTACTATTCCCGCAATAGTTGAATCATCTGTGCATACAATCTTACAACGTGTAAAAATCTTCGATACCATACAGTATGACGTTCACACCCATACTGGCATAGTGATATCCGCAAAATATTTCTTACCGTGCACTACACCGGTGTGTTTATTTCAACACCGCTTTTTTTACAGTGTAGCCTTATAACCTGACTCCATTGTGCATCCCTAGCAGATCCGAATTACGGTATCCAGCAGAATTACCGTAACTGACGGTAAACTACGGCACTTTACCGCATTTTTGCCGAAACTTACGGTAAAATGCCGTAAATTACGGTAATTGCCGTAATTTACCGTAATTCGGATTTGCTAGGGATGCATTAGAATGACCTAAAAAAATCAACTAATTTTTGTTTTTCAATTCCAACTTAGAAAATATTCACATAAAATTGAAAACAGAAAATTTGTAGATTTTTTGGACAGGGAGGAGGGTCACACTTACATACTTGTGTACATTATATTATTAAAAATATAGACAAACATATTTTTAATTATATATATTTAATATTTTTCCAAGCAAGCATCTTTTAAAAATTTCGAATATGTAGTAAAAGAACATGTAAATCATTATAAAATTGTTTATATATAATATAAACATTGTTTTAATTAAAACAAAAAATCTGAAATAACGAATTTTCATTTAACTCACGTGCTTCACAAAAACGTCCTCAACCTTCTTGCTGTCCCTCTATGAAGGATTTCCCGACAGAATACAACTCAAACTGTAGAAAGTTGCTCGGGTACAAATGAGACACTAGAAAATTCTCAACAGCAGGAACGACGAGAAGGTTAAACAATAATTTAAAAAAAAGAAATATATTTTTACTAAATAAGTGACTTTTCTGTTATTAAAATGTTTATTTAGTATTCGAATTACGATCAGTGCTAATCTCGTCTAATTAGATATTTTTCACATAAATTTCATCTTCATATTTGAAACTATAACTTTTTTAGATAAAATTAATTGTTATCATAAATAACTACAGGTTAATTTTGGTAACTTTGGCCTATCAGCGTCACATTGTACGCCCAAAAAAATAACATTAAGATACGACTTGAGTAATTTTTTTTACACCAAAAGTTAAGAAACCAAAGATACCTAACTTTGATTGTAAAAAAGTCTTGATATACCTTTCGAGCGGTCCCAAGACTTAAACAAAGTTACTTATGCTCACTGAACGTATTTATAAAAATAAGTTTCAAGTTATTGCCACAATATTAGAGGATAAATTTAAAAAACTGCTAATTACAGATATTAACATAAAAGTTTTTTTCTTCTAACGGGTTTCCCCTAAATTAGGTTCTTTTCTGGAATAAAAATAATTATAGAAGAAGTTAATGAGCAAACTCCGTTCTAACCTTCTAGATATTTTTTATCTACGACATAATAATGTTTAACTGAAATAAAACCGATATTGAAATAATTTTTATCTGAACTGAACTAAAATAGAATAACATAAATATATAAAAATAAGTGTATTATAAATTGAGAGCACGGAAATAATATAGCATTATGTAGCGCTAAAATTTTTCACATACACTTGGTTGTCATTCATATATATAAGCAAATTCTTGGCACGAGCATTCGCATGAAGTATTACCGGAAGAAAATGTTCAGAGATTGTGCCCCAAAGCAAGACGTATTCGGGTCAGCCAGGCCTTCCGGGCAGCCTGATCCTGCAGTCACTCTGTCCTCTATCACAACTCCTACTTTTACCCTATATATCCTCTTGTCCTCTTTCACTCTTCATACATTCATCTTTATCTATATCCATAGATATATATGACGGTATCACTTCCTCTTACTCTCTGCAGCTGTCAGACGAGACGCGTTACGAAAAGAGTTCTATATATTTAACCGCTCTCATATTATACTGCTTCGTCTTTCCTTCAACTCGTAAATAATTTATTTCGTTAATATTTCATAATTTTAATTTTTTAATATTTTTATCTTCTCGGTGATTTTTAATTACTTATATGTACTCGCACTGAATTATTTAATAATTAATTTAGATATGTATAAAAATAATTATTATGGTATTTTTTTTTTTTTTCGAGTACAAAAAAATGATTTGTCGCGTGTACTATTGAAGAATAGTTGACACATCTCGTTTTACCAGTACCTAGAAAAGGGAAATAAAAAAAATAAATAAAAAAAGGTTATACATGAAATCCGCGTACAACCACCCAGGAAGGCCGTCTAAATTGCAAAATTTCCGCACTGCCAGCATCATATTTCCTACCCTCTTTCCCTACCACCTAAGAGTCTTTTAATCCCGGCGTTGTCGTGAAAATTCAGCCCAGACCTTTTCATGCGTGTAATAAAAAATTATCTAAAAGAGAAAATAGTATCATCATAAATATATATATATCCATATATTAAACATTTTTTTTAATACTCCAGTATTACTTTAAGTAAAATATTAAATATTTAAAGCTTTTTTTTTTTAATAATAATAAATTAAGTACGAAAAAAAATTCCATCGTAGCGGGAACGATAAGTAGATTTTGCTAAATAAATAATATTTTTTTCTGAAATCTTCTTTTTTATGTTTAAAATTTCAAATAAATACTATTTTTCAATCCAGTTCAGTTATTTTTATTCTATCGATATATTCTATTGAAGGTTCGTAAGATGGACCTTCAAGTTCAAAGTTCATCCAAAGTTTACAAGCTCAAGGATATTCATCTTTAGAAGTTTTGACCATTTGAAGTTGGTAACTTGGTAATCCTTAGTAAAAATAAACGAAGACCACCTGGTTGGTCATCTATCGTTATCATTAATTCTAGCGAAGCGCTTAATCTCCTAATGAATGAGGATACATATTTTACTGCAATTACTAACAGCAAAATTTATTATTAAATATTTTTTTATAACTTATGCCACGAAATTCTGTATATAATGTAGTTGTATTTATTTCTCGCGAATGAATCACACAATTTTTAATTGTAAGAACTGCTTGTTTATTATCGACTAAAAGTGACGTTAAAAAAGTCTTTTTGTAGCACAAGCTCGAATGTTACGTTCCCGTAATATTTATTAATGAAATAAATATAATTTATTTAATCCTTATTTGTAATATATTAATTTTTCATGATACCAGCATCAAAACTTAAAGTTTCAATGTCTCTACAGCCAGTCGAAACAAGATTATTTCAAGCCGATGCTGCAAACAACTGCTAGCGAATTCGTAATTCACAAATACCATCATACAGTGGGCAGAAACATGCGTGTTTCCTCCCAAAGGAAGAAACACAATTGTTTCTGCCCGGTGTTAGTTATATTTAATGTACATTTGTAGCCTTATTACTCTCGTTTGTTTACTTGTCACTTCAGTTTAATTATTTCATTTTTTAAATGAAAAATAAGTGAAAATAATATTTATCGGCTTCGCCTCGGCCAAAAATTACATGTGATCTGAGACTTTTCTTATTTTACTGGCCTAGGTATGTAATATACTATTTTGTCTTATTTACTATTTAATAACCCTGGTGGAAATTTTTCGGAAATTACTCTGAAGAACTCAGTTCTAAAGTTCTAAAGACTTTTTTAAAGTTCTAAAGAGTTTTTCGGAGTTACTCAGAGAAAAGTCCGAAAAATTTCCACCAGGGAAGTGACTGTAAATCACAGATTTCTCATTCTTTAATAGTTCTCCGTATCATCGGCTTGAAATTAACTTGTTTCTTACTAGCTGCTGACACTGGAACTTCAAGTTCCGATGCAGGTAGTCATGAAAAATATGGTGTGTGACTCAGGATGAAACACGATTTCAGACTGCGGGTGATGTCAGCCCTCGTCTGCGGCTCGGCCAGTCAACTTCACCCTAGTCAGAAATCGTCTTGTTTTATCCCTTGTCACACAATATACTATTAATTCGTTTAAACGGAAATATCGCTGATAAACATTTTTAGAACGTCGGCACAGTCCATCCGTAGACAAAACAAAGTGTCTACGTAGATGAGAATTGAACTGCCTCAAAGTTTCCACACTGAGAAAAAATTTCTCTTCGGACGATTAAATTAGTTTTGTTAAATTCTGTTAAACTAATATTAATTTGGGACAACTAAATTTTATCACGTCAATATAATCTATTTTGTCATTTTTAACAAATGATTTAATAGACTCTATTTGGTTGGCATTAATATTTCTCTCTCTAAGATAATAAAATCATTTGGTAAAGTTAAGAAAATATTTATTTAATGGACAACTAAACTATTTTATAGTGCTTACAAATCCAAATATTGAAGGAAAATATTATTATATTAAACTCTAATAAATATTACTTAGACACAAAAAAATATATTCATTTAGAATAAATATATATATTTGTTCGAGGTTAATAAATATATATTTGAACCTAATGATTATTGATTTAAAAGTTATGGTGTTAGGCAGTAGCAGCGGGAGTAGTTCGGTGCTCGCCACTAGATCACGCCCACCATTTGTGGTGTCCCTGGTAAGATACTTATTTCAGAGCTTTTATATTCGCCAGCTCAAAGCATTCATGGGATGGTTGGTCCGCTGAATATTTTTGATAATAATACAGGGGTATCCTGTATTACACTCTGACATTAATTTTTGATAATAATGTTTATCCTGAACAATTTTTGTCATAGTACGAAAAAAAGTACGTGTGAAGGGAATAAATTATTTTTCTAAATATGCATTTATTTAACTGTTGAATAAATATTCTGTCATTTTAAATAAATATTTAATTATTATTAATAAGTCATTCTCTAAGGCTCACGAATATATTTCATTATGACTACTTTATAAGCTCTACAGGTAATCAATTTGATTTTATACTTATTACTAAACACGTAATTATCTTTACTAAATATTTTATAATTTCTAATAATTTATTTTGTTGGTGAATTATACAATATTCAGTGAAAACAACCAAATATATGATTGGCAATGGGCAATCAAATCATTTTCTTGTCATAACTAAAATTTAGTTGTCAGGAGAAAATTTTTTTCTCAGTGTGGTTGAATCAGTGGAATTTCATTGGTCCATTTTAAGAGAGTACTTGACTAATTATAAAATAAAATCTTTTAATTAATAAATATATTAGAAATCATTTATAATTTTAATTTGATTAGTTTACTTGAAATTAATTACTTTATAGCAAACTAGAGCAATTGCTCTCGACTGTTGACGATAACGAACCAATTGGAAGTAAGAGATAGTGAAAAAGAAATAGAGGAAGAGAAAGAAAGAAAAGACCAGAGAGCGGTTTCTATACTAGAAAAGAAGCCGTCAAACACTTTGGTTTTGCTACAACGACGACACAATATATACTACACAATATCCACTACAATTACATCTACGTCTAAAAAATTTACAACTACTCTTACTACAACTTCTTGTCGAATAAGAGTAAGAGTAAGAGTAATAGTAAGAGTACCTACCACGTTCTTCTACTTTTCCAGCACTCACTCATACTCGTGACTCACCCGTTGATCGTGTTTTGCACCTCGGGCAGATCGTCACGTCAGCCTCGTTATACTTACGTTGAATGAGAGATGAAGAAAGAATATGATAAGAGGAATAGCAAGAAAACAACAAGAACAAGATGAAGAAGAAGAAGTGTAAGACCAAGAACAAGAAGAAGAACAAGAAATAGCATAAGAACTTTAAGTATAAAAGAATATAAGATAAGATGAAAAAGTAAGAGATGATGATGGTGATGTAGAAGCAAGAGGACTTGAGGACGAGTAGAGAGCAAAAGGACTGAAAGACATCAGCAGTATGGGCACATCGTTTCCACCTGTCTCACGACAACGAAAACTTGTCTCGACCATACTGTCACCTACTTCTATTCCTCTTGCTTTTCTCTTCTTCTTGTTACTAACTCACTGTCTCACTACGTCTTGTTTTATTCTCGTTCAAAGTACAACCAGCCTCAGTACCAATAGCACCAGTGGTCTTTGACTGAAATTAGTCCTTAACATTTTCACTAGTCGTTGTCTACTATCGTAATGTAACCCACGGCTCTATTATACAATCAATCAGTCAGTCACACCAACGGCAAAATCAATGACAAGTTTAACATCTTTTAAAAATCCTAAGGGATTGGATACTTTTAAGAAAAAAAAGTTCAAGATGAACAAAGAAGCAGTAAAAATAAAAAGAATATATAAAAAGAGTTAAAAGTAGAGAAGAGGTACATGCATATGTCGCCCCTGGGAAACACTGTGGCCATTACGATCCGCCTAATAGCACCGTTTGGATTACCCACCTGTCCGATTTTTTTCTTTAAATATTTTTTTTTTCATCGTTAGTTTTTAATCTAAGGGGTTATGTAGACACGTACGTAGTTTAATAGGCTGCGACAAAATAAATTATTTAATTAAAAAAAAAAAAAAAAGGAAATTTTTTAATAAATAAATTTATTGCGAACGCGCTATGGTGCTTTATGATCGATCTATTATTTTTGACTCATTCACTCACATTGAATTGTCTTTACACTCTTGTGATTATACAAAAATGGATTAAATTGTATACTAATACAAAGACTATTTATTAAAGAATAATTTCGACCCAATATACTAAGTCAATTAATTATTCCATTAATTACATATAAATTATTGTAATCCCAAAAGTTGTCAATTGTCGTGTATGAAACTTAGTAAACACGACAAATCCCAACAGACAAAATTAATCGACCCAAATTTTTTTTTATTATCTTTGTATTTTTTGACTTAAGAACCCCTTTGAAAATCACTATCTAAATCCTTTTAGTTTAATTCTAATTAATGAAAAACATAAAACTGATTATTCATGAGAAAATTTAGCTGCCATTTTTATGTTTACTGTTATTATTTTTTTCTTTTTTTTTTTCTCCACCAACTACTAACAGCAGCACTAGCGTAACAGTAGGATTGAAAAAAGAGTGACATCTAAGACAAAAAAGCGGGATCCCTTATAGGAAAAAACAATAGGCCCAAGCTTGGCCGAGGCTTGGCACAAGGCTTATCAACTCTGGGGGAAGCTTGAAATCCAAGCTTGGTCCAGGTCTGTCTAAGCACCGAAATGATAACACCAAGCCAAGCTTGAGTGACAGTGTTTTGCCAAGACTGCATCTTAGTATGGCCCCAATATCGAGAGCCAATATTGTGCCAAGACTGTTGCTAAATAAGCACCTATACTTATTAAAAATAAATTGTATTAACATATGGAAATAAATTTGTACACAGAGAAATCAAGTAGATCGATAAAACTAATTTTTTTTGCATTTGCTGGGTCTCGAACCTGGTCCTTCATGGCTGCTAGGCAAGTGCCTTATCCACTAGGATGTTACGCTATTCATAGAAGCCAGAGGTTTTTAGGTACCATTTGTCCCAAGACTGGCAAACCAAGGCTTGTCAATTAAATGTCTGTTGAATCTTGGCTCAAGACTGGCCAGCCAAAGCTTGTCGCTTGAGTACTGGCTGAAATTTGTCCCAAGACTGGCAAACCAACGCTTGTTACTTGAGTAGAGGCTGGATCTTGGCCCAAGACTGGCGAACCAAGGCTCGTCACTTAAACGGTGATTGGATCTCGGACCAACCTTTGGAAGCCGAGCCTGGGTAGCCCAGTATTGTGCTAAGACCGGCCCCGTTGTCAATATTTTTTTTCCTACAAGGGATATTGAAAAAAATCATTTTAAAAATTTAACTGAAATTAAAAAAATTAAATTGATGATTTAAAAGTTTAATCAAAATTAATATATAAAATCAAAGTGAAATAAAAGTAATGATTAACAATAAAATGAGCGATTGAGGTGTGCACTTTTGGATTTTTCAACATTTTTGTAAATTTATGTTTTTTTCATTGATGATGACATTTATTTATGATAAGATAACACATGAACGCGAGTGGATAATGTTAAATTTGGCGGAAAAAAAAAGAAAGTTAGTAAGAAGGATAATGTAGATTTAATTGTAAATTCGCAGGATCCTGTAGGATCTTAGACATAAATTCCCCGATCGAATTACGTATTCCCAAAGCATTCATCTGCCTTCCGCAGACATCAATTGTCGGTGGGACGCCCGGAGGAAGCCTGTCAACGCCAGTAGCAGTAGCAGCAGCAGCCAGGCAAATGCAAGTAAGAGTTTTCTGACGCGGGTAATAAAGCGGTGATAACCATCGAGAGAGCAGCTCGACGACCATCGAATAAAGTGCTTGAGGGTACAGACAAGATATTTGTGAAGAAAGAAAATTTTTTATTTTTATCATTGTTATTACTGTTACATTTTTTTTATCTACCAACTAAATCGACAGTCATAAACCACCTGATTGGATATGAATCTCCGTTGAATACATAAAATCTATCACCTACTTACTCTCTTCCTTTTATCATTAACCCCTTCAAATTCATCGTATTATATTCAAGAGCGATAAAATAAAATTCAAGTACTCGTTTTATTTTAATATAACTTAATACTTTGAATATTTTATCTGAACATGAACATTTACTGATATTTTTATAAATAATTTTTCCAGGAATTTTCTTATCACAGATTTACAAAATATGAAGAGGAAAAAAAATAACTTTCCAGTAAAATAATTTTTAATTTAAATAAAATAAATGTAATTATTTAATTAAATTAATTAAACTATACTTTTACGTAAATGTAAAGGTAATTTAATAAAATGAATATTTAAAAATGTTTTTATCATATTAAATATTACGTTTCAAGTAGTGAAGCCAAGTGTAAAACCAAAAGAAACACAAGAAAAAAAATTAATAAAAAAAAAATAATAATGAAAATATTTTGCGAGTAGATTTTCGAAAACAAGCAAATAAATTAAAGGATAATAAATGATGTAGAGATATAATACAAAAATAAGTATTACCGCAATTACGTACACAAAACAAGGGCGGTAAAGCTCAAGCTTTAAGCTTCTGAGGGTTCAGGAGTTTCTCTGTATTATTAATCTCAGGTACAACAATGTACACTGCTCACGGCTATACGCCAATATATTTATACTATCCAAACAAATGAAATTTCTAAGATCACAACACATTCATCATTACTTACGCTTAAGTAGACTTATTGTATCCATGTACGTACATACACAACACACGCATTTATTTTACCCAGTTTATGCACAGCATTCGTTCGTAAAGCTGCTGTCTGCATAACAATGAGATAATTTTCCAACACAAAGATGCCAATACAAGTTATACGTATATATATATGAAATTGTATATTTATCGTGATGCTTTCTATAATGTTACAATTTGTACTTCAGTGTGACGGACATGTTTTTCTATATATATATAGATATTTACCATTAGTATACGACGAGACAGCAGATGCTGGAGACATTTGAGATGTAACCACTTGGATGCTCTGCTGCATTTGATATAAGGCTATTTCGAATGGAAAAAACCTGATCGATCGCTACGTTATACATTTCTCCAACTTAAATATCTTATTATATATTTTTTTATGTTCAATAACTCTATTTCCAATAAGTAAGTAAATATATATATATATTTTTTTTAATAGGTATTTACTCATTATTGACAAATTAATAAAAAAATATTTGTACATTTTATATGATAGATAATTTACTGAAAGAAGTAAGATACTGAATTTCAGAAATGTACGGGGTGGGGGATAAACTAATAGAGGGATAGGGGCATGACGGCCCGCTTAAGCAAATAATCATTTCTTGTGGCTTCGAATAAATAATCAATAATTATAGCATATATACAATGGCATAATATAGCTATTGAAGGTGAGTATTATTCACGGTATGAAATGCATGGCTTTCAACACCATGATAGTATGGTCTCAAGACAGATACTATAATAGTATGTGAAATATTTTAAGACAGTATTGTACTTCCCAGAACTATGGCGTTATTTACTATACTGTATAGTACTGGAACTATTGTATTGCTCACACGTATGCATAGCAAGCACGGCGAAACAGCATGGCTCTGAGACCCATACTACAATATGCCAAGGGCACAATACTACTAGTTTTCCCGCCATAATTTTTAATGTGTCATTCAATGGATACTATCGTATTACCACCAAAACAATATAAATATCGTTAGACTAGGTTTATTTGCCAGAAGCAATGGGGATACGGCAATGCAGTATGGGCCTGACGGCCATACTAACATTGCGGCGTCCGCGACAACTATCGCCAATGTCACTATTCCCGCTATGGTCGAATCATCTACACTCAGAAAATTAAGTAATTGTGTTTATTATCCTAAATTTTTAATTCCAATCATCTAGAATGATTCGAAAGTTTTCAAATGCCAAGATAGTTAGTGTTAGAATTTTTTTTAATAGAGATAATAATATCAGGATGATAACAGTTATTATCAGGATGGTAAAAGTTACCATTAGGATGATAACAGTTACTATCAGGAATTGTAATTAATATTATTACGTTCTAGATGATTTATTCAATCATCTAGATAATATTCACTACTATCAGATTGATAGTTAAAATTTTACCATCACTACACGGAAAGAAAATTATGGGAAGTTTTCCTATGCATTATGGGAATGGTTCCCATAATGGTATGGGAACAGTACCTATACTACTATAGGGATGGTTCCCATATATTATGGGAACCATTCCCATAATAGTATGGGAATGATTCCCATACCATTATAGGAATGGTTCCCATATTGGTATAGGAACTATTCCTATAATATTATGGGAACTATTCCCATAATGTTATGGGAACCATCCCTATAATATCATTAAATTTTTTTTTTGCACAATAGTGTAGAAATTTCCCAAAATTTAAATTTTCTTGAATGTTTTGTGCTGACAAAAAATTCTTGTTAAAAATTTTAATGTTTTTTTGCCAAATACGATTTTTTTTTTTCAATTTTTGAATTTTTGTTTTTATGTTTAATAATATTTCTGTGTATTGTAGAAGTGATTACCACACTTCTTTAAATTAATTTTTTCATGATAATATGGGAACCATTCCCATAATATTATAGGAATGGTTCCTATAATAGTATGGGAACTATTCCCATAATATTATGGGAATGATTCCCATAATGGTATAGGAACCATTCCAATTGCATTATGGGAATCATTCCCATAATATTATGGGAATAGTTCCCATACTATTATAGGAACCATTCCCATAATATTATGGGAATGGTTCCTATAATTTATGGGAATAGTTCCTATAAATTATAGGAACCATTCCCATAAATTATAGGAATGATTCCCATAATATTATCGAAAGTATTCCTATAAATTATAGGAACCATTCCTATAATTATAGGAACCATTCTTATAGTGTTATGGGTATCATTCCCATAATTATAGGAACTATTCCTATAATTATGGGAAACATTCCTATAATTATAGGAACCGCTCCCATAATTTATGGTCGTAATTCCTATGATGGTATAGAAAAAAATTTCACAAAATTATGGGAACCGCTGCTATAATTTTCTTTCCGTGTAGATGATAATTCCTATCATTTAATTTTCTGAGTGTATGCATGTAATTTTAGAACGTCTAAAAATTTTCGATACCATACAATAAGGCGTTCACGCCCATACTGGCATAGTGATATCCGCAAAATATTTCTTACCGTGTGTAAAGATGGAATAAATATTTACAGCTAAATATTCTTATTCTTTTATATCTACTTATTGCACATTTAGAACGCAAAGCTGTACTCTCGCTGGAAAAATTTTTCACTAATTGACTTTCATATAATCTCACGTACAATTTATATTCTATACTACTAGTATAGGATGACAAGCACACTATTGGAAAAAGGACATTTTAATAATTTTAAATAAAGCTATTTAAAATTATTTAAATTGAGTATTGATTAAAAAAAATTCAATTTCATTTTTAATTTTATTGATATCGGTTGGTCCGTCCGTTCGTCCGAGGTTACGATTTTTCCTAAAAGACAGCAGAGATAAGAGATTAGATGATAACTAAATATTGTAATTCTTGTGCACTCTATGCTATTTATTTCTTTCAGTGTATATATGTCACGATCTCCGCGGCCAGTAGTTGTTGTCATTGTTCTCGAGTGTATATTTGGAATTTAAAAAAAATTTTTTTTCGGTTTCAATGCTTTTGACCTCAAGAACGTAGTGAGTCAATGCAAACATTTACGCAGTGAATGATTTAAAAATCATTTGTTTCTATTTTTATAGCTACCCTCAGAGAAAATTCGTTAGTTATTTTAACTAAAAAGACTTCAACTATTAAGAAAGTCACCGGTACTAGGCAGCAGTAGCGGGAGTAGTTCGATGCTCGCCACGAGATCGCGCTCAGCCGCTTGTAGTGTCTCTGGCAAGATATATATCTCAGAACTGTTATATTCCAAACTTGAAAACAATTTTGGTACTAGTACACCTTTGTCATTTGATAAACTGACAAGTACATTTTTGGATTGTATAGTACATCCTATATTACATCATGACATTAATATTTATTTTTAATGGTTGAGTGAATAATTTTTTTTGAAATTGAACTCGAACTTTCAAAAAAAAATTATTTTAACTAAAAGTCTATAGTCTCTACTATATGATTAAAAATATGCGAGTGATATAATTGTAAAGCAATATAATTAAGTGTTTAATTCTATACAATTTTTTTTACCTGGGCAGTTACGTTAATTATCTATTTAATTGATGTAATTAAAAAATATATATTGTCTTAACTAAAAGAATTGTGATGATACTTAATATTTTTGTTTGCTTTAATGAAAAAGTTATAGATGAATTAACTACCTAAGTCCAATTTAACAAATTAAAAATTTATAGTTGAATACAAATTTAAAAATCAGTTACATCAACTGTTCATATATAGTTGATCGAACTAAAAAATACTTAACATAACTATTTTGAAATATTTATAATAACTATGTATTGTTCTTGTAATAACTCCGAAAAAGTAGTTGAAGCGCTATTTAACTGTCATTTTATAGTTTGATTTACTGGATTTTTCTCTGAGTGTAGATATATATATTGAGTGTAACTATATTCTAAAATCTCTCATATGTTTAAAAAATATTGAATGAATAATTATTTGATAAATACATGTTATCATTGCCATTGAGACACAAACAATATAAATTTTTTATTTTTCCAAAAAAAACAATATGTATTTTTAAAAAGAAAGATTTTGTTAATAATCCCCGATATCAGTCGATGAAAGTATATTTCTAAGACAATTTTATTTAACGTGGTATGTTTTTATACCGTATTTTTATTATGAGATTTAGTATAAAATATTTTATATATAAAATCTAAAATATGTAAGACTTAAAATGGTATAAAATTTAATCACAACTTATGGTTCTTCATATCGATAGATACATGTATCTTTGAGTTATAAATCTGTATTTTTTAAAAAAAATTTTATTGTCCAATAGACTATAAATACTATAAAATACGCTACGTATCGTCTTGATATAACGGTTAGTTTAAAAGATGAACGAGTACGGAGATGGAGACGGAGGATAACCGATGACAGAAGTTATACGAGTTGCTGGCCATTCCTTTGGTCATAAGCGAGTAATCCTTGAATGACCTAAGGCTGAAGATTTTTACCGGAAATCTCGTATAAGCTTCGTTCTATATCTTGTTTCAGTTTTATATTTTACTACTTTGTTCTGTTTGTACTTATACTTTTGCTATCTACATTTACATCTTTATTTGGTTATTAATATACTTTTTAGTTTGTACTTATATAAAAATATATTAAACTTTTTTGTGTTTGTGTTATTTCATTTTTTTTTCTCTTTCGTTTGTCGCTGATTGTACTCCAAGAATCTCATTTCTTGAGAGCAGAACTTGAGATAAAATAAATAGGAATTGTGTATTGTATAAGATCGACGAATGACATTGTCAAACGATCAACGTAAAAGTAAGAGCTTTGTGTTTGATTTTTAAGATTGAAATTTTTTTTCATTCTTTATTTTTGTACCGATAAATTACAATTTAAAGTTTGATAAATTGTTTGGCTAGGATTTATATTTTCTTTTGTATTTACTTTTTAAAAAAAATTATTTTTCTTTTAATTCTTAAATTATCATTTTGTACTTTCACAACTATTTTTGAGTAATTTGAAATTTACTTAAATTTATAATCATTTATACTTTTGCAAAATTTTGTGAAGAATGAAAAAAAAAAATGGTTGCGTGTACTTATGTAGGATAGTCTTTTAAAATATTGTATGAAAACACTGATTACAGCAATATCAATTAAAAAAATATTAATACAGAGGGAAGGCTGGTAAAATGGGATCACTAAAGAAATAATGGATATTCGGGCATTCAAATATACGCTGAATCGTCTTTTTTTTTACTTCTATTCAGGGCAATTAAACCGGCGGGCAAAAGGGACCACTTCTACAAAAAGTGAAAAGTTTTTATTTTTATTTTGTTTTTTCGTTAAAGAAAAATGAAAATAATAGAATTGGTTGTGTCTAATTTACGGGAAAAAATTAATATTCAATACAATCAGTTAATAAAGACGCCAAAAAAAAAAAATCTGAAAACCGCCTGACCCTGCAGGCCAGCCCCAAAACTTCCCGCTGTTTTCGAGCTCAGGGAGCTTGTAAATTTTTGTGCTCGAAGAGCTTGTTAGGCCGGTACAACATACCTTCACTGAAAAATTAGAATTTTTGTCCGATGATATCTTTGGAATGAATCAATCGATTTGAACGTTCTTGGTGACAATCGAAAGGGCTCAACAAGACTTAAAACTGATTAAATTTTGAAGTGAATCAAGTGGTTTATAAGTTATACGCAAAAACCAAAAACAAAAAAAAATTTTAATTTTGATTCTTCGTATAACTCGTAAACTACATGACCGATCTACCCCAAAATCTAAACAAGTCTTCGTGAGCCCTTTCGATTGCCACCAAGTACGTTCAAATCGGTTGATTCGTTCCACAGATATCGTCGGACAAAAAAAACATCACACAAAGAAAATTTTTAGTTATCTCTATAAATTTCTTGAACTATAAATTGAAAACAAAAATTTTTTTGGAGCAAAAAAATATTTTTTGAGGCGATAAAAAAATTATTGCGCCAATAAATTTTTTCTAGTCCTGAGAAAATTTTAATCTTCAATGTATAAAGCAAATTATTTCTTACGCCAAGAAATCCTTTTTTTCCGTGTATATATATATTTGTTATAAAAATAAAGTAGATAAAATAATATTTTTCCATGAAGTCCTGTGCTGAAAATTCGATTTTAAAACTTTTTTCATTCAATTGGTTAATAATAGATCTCCAAACTTTGAGAAATTAATTATTGCGTAATTAAACTTCCCAACTATTTAAACTTTGAATTATTCCTGATAACAAAAACTGCTTATAATTTTCCTTGATAAGGAAAAAATAGTCGTTGTATTTCAATATAAGTGTTTTACATTCCGATAGAATGATCAGAAAAATAAACTTCATAGAAAAAAAATTATTATTATTATTATTTTTTTTTTTTCAAGCAGTTAATTTCCTGCAGACTGCATTTTTATACTAGATTATGAACTTTTTAGTGATTAAATATTGAAATGTCTCGTTGATGGATTTCTTGTCGCTCGACATCGATATCGATTCAATAAAAGGTGTCATATAAATGTATATATTTGTATGAATATACTTGGCTAGAATTTTTTTTGTCACGGATCAAATATTGAAGCATTGATAGCGAAAAAATAAAATAGGAATTTTTTTAGCCTCCCTGATATATAACCCAATATATGCAGAATTTATGCAAACATAACATAATAGTTCATACGAGTACTAACAGATGGCTAATGATCGAATTCCGTTCATAAGTAGAATTAGGTAATTCAATAATTTTATGATTCAAGGATACTACACGGAAAGAAAATTATGGGAACTTTTGTTATGCATTATGGGAATAGTTCCCATAATGGTATAGGAATTGTACCCATACTATTATAGAGATGGTTCCCATAATATATGGAAATAGTTCCCATAATAGTATGGGAATAGATCCTATACCAATATGGGAACCATTCCCATAATAACATAAAAATTTTTTTTGCAAAATGGTGTAAAAATTTCCCTCATCATATAAAGAGATTAAAATGAAGCTTCTTCGACGCTAAATTGGTTAAGAGAAAAAATTTTTGTAAAAAATTTTAATGTTTTTGCTAAATACGAATTTTTTTTCAATGTTTGAATTTTTGTTTTTATATTTAATGATATTTCTGTGTATTGTAGAAGTGATTACCATACTTTTCTTTAAACTAATTTTTTCGTGATAGTATGGGAACCATTCCCATAATATTATAGGAATGGTTCCTATAATAGTATGGGAACTATTCCCATAATATTATCGGAATGATTCCCATGGTGGTATAGAAACTATTCCAATAGCATTATGGGAACCATTCCTATAATATTGTGGGAATAGTTCCCATACTAGTATAGGAACCATTCCTATAATGATATGGGAATTGTTTTTATAATTAATAGGAATGATTCCTATAAAATATAGGGTTCATTCCTATATATTATGATAATGATTCCTATAATGATATGGGAATGGTTTTTATAATTAATGGGAATGATTCCCATAATATTATAGGAGCTATTCCTATAATTATAGGAACCATTCCTAAAATTATAAGAACTATTCCTATAATGTTATAGGTAGCATTCCCATAATTATAGGAACCGTTCCTATAATTATGGGGAACATTCTTATAATTATAGAAACTGCTCCCATTATTTATGGTCATAATTCCGATGTTGGTATTGGAAAAAATTTTCTAAAATTATGGGAACCGTTTCCATAATTTTCTTTCCGTGTAACATAATTATTTATTATTGCTTTTTAATATAAAAGTTTGAGAACTTATGTTGTTCTGACATTATGTCTCCTTTGAAGTAATCAGTTATTTTTTTGACACTGAGCAATGATCGTGTGATCTACTTTACATAATAAATGATTTTTATGGAACTTGAAAAAAAAGTAGTCACTACATTTTTGAGTAAGATTTACCAAGTTCACTCGAATCCAACGTGACAAATATGTACTCGAATTTTGTAAATCTCCAATTCAGTTAATTTTCTTAAAAATATCACATTTAATGATATTGTTCTTCTACGTTTAATTCAACCCTTAGCGGCCACATGGGGTAACTCATTACCCTAGGCTGAAAAACCTAGTTGTACAAGATATATGGGTGTTTTAAGACTTCTAAGCGATTGTTTCATGTTTGTTGACGAGTTCTTCAACATTTCTAATGATTTTTATCGGTCAATTTATAGATGGCGTTCATATGTGTCCAGTTTTTCGGCTTCCTATGTAATGGAGTCACATCTCACACTTGTCTACTATCGGTAAATGTTACTTGTATCAATTTCGAAGGTTTTAGACCTCTAATTATACTTTTTCTGAGCCTGTGGTAACTAGTTACCCCATGTGGCCGCTAAGAGTTAAGTTTCTGTCGAATCATGCTTCATAAATAATTTTATTACAATTAGCGTTAAAACCTAGAACTAATCGATATTTCAGCTGCCGAATTCCATCAATCATCTTAGAAAAATTAATTGAATTTACTTCAATAAACAATTCAAAATTTAAAATTTTCAGTCACCGAATTTATTACATCTGATTTGAGAACTGAAAAAATTTTTTAATAATAATTTTTTAACACTTTTTTAACTCGTTGATAAAAATATTTGAAAATGTACGAAAAACAATAAAAAAATCAATAATTTACTAAAAACAAAAAATATTTAAAATTTTAATCAATTTATTTTTAAAAATCTCATTATAAATTTCATTTTGATTTATTCCAATTTTACATCTCGTTTATATCATTATACGAAATTCCATTCAAATGCATTTTCTAAAGTGATTGCAGTTTCTATCTTATTATTTATATTTTTTTTTTATAGCCTTTTTCTTATCCACGAGTACTTAAGTCGTCTCAGTTTGTGCCTGAGGCGTTCACCTTGATTGGATTTTCATCGCGACCGCTTGCATAAAGCATTTCGTTTCACCTCAACTCGTCTGAGTCTGCCTCAGAGAAGATGCACTTTTGTATTTTCTATCCCTTTTTTTATATCCTTTCAGCCTACCACCAGCACCACCACTATTACACACACTACCATTACCACAACTACACACAACTAAACTCTTATATCAGTGTTTACAGAGCCCTCAGAACCCTCACAAACCCTCATACCACTTCCACCATTACAACAACCATGTCTGTCAGCTCTATCCCTCTTTTTTATTTTTCTGCTTACCTCGACCCAACTCTTTCTCATCTGGGTCGACTCTGATCATTCGTGTAGTAGTTATACTCGTGTATTTGGTACTCCACTACCCCTTATTTACGTCCGGTACTGCTAGAGATGCAAAACTAGAGCAATTGGTCGTCTATATAACCTAAAAAATTATATCAATATTTTAACATTTTATTATCCTACCTACATTCCCTACTTTTTTATCTTCATTTATTTCTACCAAACTTTCAATATAATTACATTCGAATATTAATACCAGCTTTTAGGTTAACCGAATAATAATAATAATAATAATAATAATAATAATAATAATAATAATAATAATAATAATAATAATAATAATAATAATAATAAATCAAGTTCAATTTAACAAATTTAATAACTTAAAATTATCTCTTTCAGCAAATGAGATGTTTTTATTGTTATCTTTAACCTCAATATATTTACATTTTACATAAAACTTATACTATAAAATTCAACATGCTTCCAAGAAGGTTTCAGCTTATTTTTTATTTATATCATCCCTTTTGATATATAGCGATAAATTTTCAGGTGCGTCACAGTAAAATTTATCGTCTAGTAGAAATTATTTTATCTTACGTTCAAAAAGAACTTGATGCTACTTCAATTTAACTAAAAAATTAAAAATTTTATTGTTACAAATCGCAAGTTCAAATCTTGGGTTCGAAACAGTAAATTTTTTTTTCCATTTCTATATTTTATTTGTTTCATAAAATTTAAGGTTATGACGCGGTAAAACCTGCTCTATGTCTTCATATTTTATGTCGGTAAGGCTCGATTAATTTTTATAGCAGAGTAAAATTGGAGAATTCAAAAGTGCACACTTCAAACGTTCATATTATATTTTTAATAATCAATTTAGTTTTATAAATGATCGAAGTGATTATTCCTCCTTTGTATCCTAAATTTTTTTTTTCCATTTAACGATTAAGGTTACCGAAACCTGGATTTTTAATTTGGCGACAGTAGAGCACTGCGCTTCGCGTTCGAGGTGTGCAGAATTAGCTTCACCATATTAATAGTAGAAATGATTTATATTAGTATACATTCTATACTTTGATTTGGCTTGAATAATCAGAGCGCCTAAAGGCTCGGAAAATAGAAAATTCATCAGGGACTGAACAAGCAGATAATAGCCTGTTGGGAATCCGAAAGATGGAACAAGTGGAGGAAGCCTTTTCCATAGGGTATAGGGAAAAGTTGCGTCCCACCACTTATCCATAAGCAACCATGTTGACCAGCGCTGGGAGAATGGTACCACCGGGAGCCTTTCCAAACCCACTTCGACCAGAGTCTATCTATTTCCTGAGATGGTAGTAGTGTTTGGCCCACAAAGGTAGGACTCGTGGTGGCTGTGGTTAGATACCACGCGCAATGAGGATTTTTGATTATACCTACGATTAATGTCCACTTTAGTCGTCACTCGATTATATTTTTTGACTAAGAGTGTTGTCTGGGTCGGAAGATGGGGATGACCCCGTAACGCGTGTATGCCCAAAAGGGTGAGGCAATGGCCTCCTGTAAAACAGAGGTGAATTTCGGTCCTGTCACATTAATTAATTAGTACACATGCTATCGAGTCTTATTTTACAATGCGCATGTTAAAAATTTAGATGTTTACTACACGCAGAGAAATTTTTAGTAATTTACCCAAAGAGTTTGATACTGTGAGGACATGTGGTAAATATATAAATTTTTGCCATGCACATTGTAAAATATACTACTCGATAGGATATAAATGAAGTGCGATTTCTACCAACAACATAGTAAAAATTTACTTACTGGTTAGATATCCTTACAGTACCAAACTTTATGGGTAATTTTTGCTCAAAACTTCTTTGCGTCTAGATGTCTTCACAATACTAAAGTCATTGGGTAATTTTTACTAAAGAATTCTTTGAGGAAGAAAGGTTCGTCAACTGTTGTGTCCTGAAACTAGCATTCAGTGGATAGAATAGAAAATATAGATTAGACTGGGCCAAAACAATTGACTATTTTTTTTTTTCATAGCTATATCGAAAATATTATTCAGGATGACAAAAAAAAAATTTCATGAAAGTTTGAGTCCTTAATATTAATTTTAAGAGGTCTATCATCGCAATTTTTAATTTTAATTCATAATTTGATGTTTTACGTCAGAACTGCTAAAACATTGGAGAAAAAAAAATTCATTTCCACTTTTTCTTATGTAAAATTAAATTCCCTACAAAAAAGGTCTGATTAAAAATTTTCGTCAGACAAGCCGTTTCCGATTAATTAAGCTTAACAAATTGATATATTTTTTCGATTTAACATTTTTACTTTTGAATTTTGTAACTGACAAATCAATAAATATCTAATAAAGACCATGACAGATTTTCGAAAGAAATTTAAGGCTCTACAAAAAAGGCCTCTTAACATATTTTGCTAAATTCACTCCTTCGAAAGTTATTTACGTTATTGAAATCGTTTTGACTCAAATTCAACCTTGAATAACTTTCGAAGGAGTGAATTTAGCAAAAAATGTTAAGAGGCCTTTTTTGTAGAGCATTAAATTTCCTTTAAGAATCTGTCATGATCTTTTTTAGATATTTCTTGATTTGTCAGTTACAAAATTCAAAAGTAAAAATGTTAAATCGAAAAAATATATCAATTTATTAAGCTCAATTAATCGGAAACGGCTTGTCTGACGAAAATTTTCAATCAGACCTTTTTTGTAGGGAATTCAATTTTACATAAGAAAAAGTGGAAATGAATTTTTTTTACTCCAATGTTTTAGCAGTTCTGACGTAAAACATCAAAATATGAATTAAAATTAAAAATTGCGATGATAGACCTCTTATCATTAATATTAAGGACTCAAACTTTCATGAAATTTTTTTTTTGTCATCCTGAATAATATTTTCGATATAGCTATGAAAAAAAAAAATAGTCAATTGTTTTGGCCCAGTCTATTATAGATACAAAAAAATGGATTTAGTATATTTCCATCAAGTCACTGGTTTTAGCTGTAATAATGTATTTGAAAACATTGAAAAGAACGGCAGAAGTGACATTTAGAAGGGTTCTATTCTGTACGATTTTGAAAATAATTATCAAAGAAATCAAGTCAATTCATTAAGTTTTTCGTGAGTTATCGTGTTTATACATTTTTTTTTAACCACAGAGATTAATACACTGAAAAAAATTATAAATCTGCGGTGTGGTGTGAAAGATCTGGTGTTAAAATTTTTAACACTGCTGCATATGACCTCAAGGTAATGAGAATAGAGCCCACCGAACCGCTTCGCATTTGAGGCGTACAATAAAGATTAAGGAAACTTTAAAATCCCCCATTAGTCAATTTTTACTAAAATAATTAATTAATTAATAACTAATAATCAATTATTGACATTCAGTTTTAATAACTATCGTATGAGCCATCAAATTTCACATAAAATTTGGAGACTATAGAAATAAATGTAGTCGAATAGTTAGAAGCAGCAGTAGATACGCCGTAGACAGAGAATGCAAAAACCGGCGGCAAAGTCCGAATAAAATAGTAGTATCCAACCACTGCTGTCAGTCTGTCTAATTTTTTTTTAATTTTAATTTTTTTATTTGAATTTTCTGGCGACGACCTTTCACCGCCGTTGGTATACTCGAGTGAGTCGAGAGGACAAAACCAAGTTAACAAGTTCGAGTTTAACAATGCACGACCGATGGGCGTAGAGCTTGCCACTTGGAGAAAACCGGGCATCCTCAGGTTCTACTACTCTACTCGTGAAGATGAGTTTCCTGTACGCTTCTAGGTTGCCCTTGTTTATATATCTATGCACATGTAAAGAGAAAGAGAGTTAGCAGTTACAGCTAACAAAATGAACTGGTGCACACTCTTGC
Source organism: Microplitis mediator (assembly GCF_029852145.1). Taxonomy (NCBI): domain Eukaryota; kingdom Metazoa; phylum Arthropoda; class Insecta; order Hymenoptera; family Braconidae; genus Microplitis; species Microplitis mediator. The sequence goes on from NC_079972.1 coordinate 8,614,421, forward strand.
TCTATTTGAGCTTTAGCAATCTCCAAATGTGTGAGTTTCTATATACGTTACTGTACACTGTGTACATAAAATGTATATATTATATACATATATATAAGGGTATATTCGTGTCTGTATGCTCAACCACTTGTACTTCTGACTCTCGGGAATTTTTTTCTACCGACTCATTCCGGTAAATTGAACCAAGTTATATTGGCTTGTAACGAGTGAAACTCGCAATCATTTTTAGCTACTTTATTTTTGCCATTTACGAATTTTTTTCAACCTACAAATGAACAAAAAATAAAAAAAAAATATATATATATATACCAAATGAAGAAGTTGAAGAAGCTTTTTATGTTTGATTTTCATGAAATGTACGTGGGTAAAATGGCGATGATGAAATTTTAATTACAGAATAGTTCGACAGTTATTGAATACAAAAAACTTTTTTTTATTAAAAAAATTTTGAAATTACTTTGACGTCTTTTGTTGAAACATATTGTTTTAAAAAATTTGTTTTTGATGAAAAAAGTTCAATCAAAACATAAAAAAATTTTCAATTTAAAAATAAAACTTTCTTTTTTATTAATAAAATTTTTTTTGTCGTTCAAAAAAAAATGTCATTTATTTGGTTAAAATGGGTTGACTTGAACGAGATTAATAGACTTTATCATGTAAGAAACTTTTCAACTCGGCGTTACTTTTTTATTTATTTATTTATTGACTTTTATTGTTTATTTTTATGGAATATTCAGAATCTCATTTCGAGAATATTTAATTTTGTTTTTTCGTCCTTCTATTTCATTAACTGATTAAAAAAAAAAAATGTCTTATCACGATAACTAAAAGTTCGCTTTTTTTATTTCACTTTCTCTCGTCTTCGATAATCGATTCGAAATGTTTTTTATCTGGTAGCCGCAAGTGTCAAGTAGGTTTAGAATTCCGATTCAATAGATAAATTATATCCACGTAATTCTACCGTAATCTTTAACGTCCATTAAAAAAATGCAAATGTATTTCTATTTTTATTTTATTTTTATTCAAATCAATAAAAGTAATTACTTATTCTCTCAACCATAAAAACATCAGTTCTAATTGTTAACAATTCATAAAAAAATTGTAATGTGTAAATGCGTAAACTTCAAAGGCTCTTGCTATAATGAAAATGTCAATTTGAATTTGAATGAAACATTAAATAACGTGATAAACAAAATTATCAATCAATCAATTAATTAAATGAATAAATAAACCATACGGCGAGAAAAAAAAATTTTTTCTATCCATACAGATAAAAAAAAAGTGTATAATTTAATCTTTCATTACACTGACATCGTTTGCTCTGTTTGTATACGTCTGTACATTCGTATATCTGTACTCACGATAACGCCCAAAATACAAAATAAATCGATTTAATTCCGATAGCATTAGCTTTAGATTATCGTAAAATAAAACCCTATTGAATTTCATTATTGAAATCCTTCTTGTTAATATTATAATACATAAATTTATGAAATATCAACATATTCGATCACAATTACAAGCTGACGTTTATAATTATTTATTTTTATTCAACACTTCGTGCGTCAAATGTTGGCAATTAATTATCAAGAATTTTCTACTTATTTTCTCAGTACGATGAAAAATTCAAATGTATTCTGATGTGAGTTAGTATTTTAATTGTAATTTTCTATTCAAAAATACGCTCACAGCTTCCCACACTATAAAATTGAAATTAACTGGTTCCAATTGGGCTAAAACATTAAAATTAATAGAGATATCGTTAACAAAAAAATTCCAAAAAAGTCTTTTTTCAAAAAACATCAGAATTGTTGAATTGATTGACTATCAAAATTTCTTTGGAGTTAGAGTAAAAAACTGCATTGAATGCCGCATTGCTCTCTAAAAATGAATTAGTGACAATCACTATTTGGCATTGAATAGTCACTTATTGCCAGTGAAAAGTATACCAGTATTTTAACTACGGACATACTTTTTACTAGTAAGCAGAGAAAAGTCACTATTTTCACTATTTCAAATTTCAGAGAGTGGACACCAAAATCGGTTAATTAGTTAAAAAAATTCAGAAGATAACAATTAACCTGATGTTTCGAATTATTTCAAGTATTTTGATTTTTTGTAGAACAAAGCAAAAAAACCAATGTATGAATGAGTATTTTCGACGAGCTAGAAAATGTATTCACGATACTGTTTTTAAGCTCAAGAAGTTCGAAAACAACGTGGTTTTGTGGCTGGCCTGAGAAGTCAACCGTTTTCCAGATTATTTCTATTATTTTGTTACTCTAAAAAATTCAATTTAATTAATATGTGTTGCTATTTTAATGAGCAATTACGTAAAGTATTTATGTACATTTAAGATTTAAGTTTATTTTTTAAATTACCGGCTTATGAAATAAAAATTAGAAGTCATTTCCTTTCTTTATGATGCAAATTATTTCCTGCTATTATTACCTAGACAAATTCAAAAAACTGTATTACGAGCTGAGTGAAACATGTATTTTCTTTTTTAACAATACACTAAATTAATTAATACATCTCTTGACGGAAATAATTTACGGTAATATGATAAAGCGCGAAAAATTTACGGTGCTAAGTAGGACTAAATCACCAAAAATACTGTACATAAAATGCTGGTAAATAACGAGCTTGAAACATATTTTTCATTTTCAAATAATGTTCATAAGGTTATAAGAACAAATATAAAAAGAATAACGTTTAATTTTTTCCGGTAATGAGAAATCGTAAAAAATTAAAATTAAAATGAACATTAACAATGAAAATAATAAGTATGGAAAAGAATAAAAAATCTTTTATGCTTCACAATCTCATTATTCAGCGTGTAAATGCAACTAAAAAGTTATTTCAGCTGTTCATTTACAGGCTGAGTATGCAGTGTTGAAAATCAGAAACAAAGACGATAGTATAATAAGAACGACCTTTACTCATTCTCCTGAGAAAGCTGACTCCGCAATTGCGCGTGTTCAACCTTAGCAAAGCTACAGGGCAAAACTTTCAGTTAACAAGATCGCTTTTAACAATGCAACACCGACGAGTACTCTATGTCTCATCTCTTCTCTCATTCGTTTCTGACTTTTCACTTAATATATTTATATATCTATATATTTATGCATCTGCAGATATAATTATACTATTTTTTTTCAATTATTTATTTATTTCTGTACTATGTTCATATTTTTTTCAAGTTCAACATCCATTTTAATTTCTCATTACCGCGTAAATCGAAAAGCTTCGTATTCTCCGTCAATATTTATCGAACCATTGAGAAATCAGAAGGCAAGAGATAAATATAAATAGAAACTTAAAAATAAAAAAAAAATAAAACATTTCAAACAATTGGGAAGAAATACTACTCTTGGCAAAGTAAAAATTAGATCGTCATCGATTTGAAAATTTTGTTTATAACAAAACAGTTTGTATCCACAAATAATTGCATAAAAAAGAAATAAGCAATGATGTGACGTGAAGTGTGAGAAATTAAAGAAAAAAAGTTTCAGATAATCACCTTTAATTTGATAAAAAAACATTTATTTCACTCTATAGAGATAATTTTCTATTAAACATAGCGTATTTCTTTAGTAATTTTGAGGATTCAGAACAGATTAACGAAAAATTGAAGCGACTTTAAATTTAGTACAATTCAGAAGTACATTGAACTTTGAAAATATTTGACAACTCTTGTGCTTTGGTAGTTATTTAAAAAATAACAGTCCATTGAGTGAAAAACCCAGAAAAAGTAACATTTTAGCACTTTTTCCAAACCAATAGTGAAGATGGTGGTTATTATTATTTTCTCAAGTATGGGTGTAACGTTACATTTTGTAACGCTTATAATTGTATCAAGAACTCCAAAAAAGAGTCCAATATCATCATAAAAATTCCGAGTAATGAAAATGAGTATGGGCAACGAGTTAGTGTATTGTGTTTCTTGGTGTACAGTAATGGGTATGTGTGAGCATGGATGGGTATAGTGGTATTTAATGTGAAGTTAAGTTTACGGTACGTGTATGATTATTAGAGTTTTGAAGTACGATTGAGTGGTGTGAATGGATAAGAGTAAACCCATCTGGCAAGTCCAACTGAGTCGCGGATAATGGACAAGATAACGGGCCTCTCGACCGGCGCTGACGCCTAGATCTGGAGCTTAGAACTTTAGGTGACGTGGAGACTGCAGAAGAATGACGAAGAGTTGCGATTTCTAACACCGATTCTTAAGCTCGAATGCTAAACCCTACGTTGATGACTATTTATCGGTAAATTAGGACTCACGGCCACTGTGAACCCCTGGCAAGGAATGAAACAAAATGACTTCAGACGAGGTTGAGGTTGAAACTAAGTTATCACATGATGCCTAAAATCGTGTATTATCCCTCATCACAGACTGAATTTTTCAATTTTTTATAATTACTTGCATTGAACCTTAGAGTTTTAATGTCTGTTGTCAGTCAAAGCTATACAATTCAAGACCAATAACGCATGTATTAATTAAACTATTAATTAGATCGGCTAGAATAACTTACGATTATTTTGAGGTTTACGATAATCAAATGGAATTCTGTCTGAGTTGAAACAAAATCATAAACTAATTTGATAAGCATAAACTAGAAGCTTTCTGCCTTAGGGAAGTGAATAATGATTTTCAACCTGTTAAATCACATTGATACCACAGCTTATTTTAACTAACTAATCAAGCATTGAAACTTTAAATTCCAATGTATATGATGTGAAAAAAGTTATGTAAACAATTTTTCCGACTTACTGAGAATATATTCAAATTTTATTGGCTATCTTTAGATTTTGCTGATAGCGTATTCAGCTGCTTGCTTGAAGTACATACCTCTTCATGTGTTAAGTCAGTTTAAAGCATATTCCAGAGCATAGCAAAACAAAGACGCAACATATAATAAAAGTACGTGCTATGAGCAGCTAGAGCAAACAGCTGAATATCCTATCATATTTCAAACTGAAATCGCTCAACAGTTTGTTTTAGATTCGTATTAAAAACAAATAATTAAAGTAATTGACTTTGATATGGTTATAACAACGAAAAATTTTATTGAAAGTACATGAGAGCTTTCGGAGCAAAGAATAATTTTTGAAATATTTGTTTTACGGCATTTATTGCGATTATATTCAAACAGTAATTAAAAAATTTTTCAACCATGTAAAAATAAACGAATACTTTTAAACTTCAAAGTGATATTTTCATCATCATGAGGCGATTTTTTTAGAAAACTAATCCTAGTTAAAATTGTCTCGATATGTCTTCAATTAAATCAAGACACAGTAAAGGAACTTTTTTTTTTTTTAAGGCATATACATCGTCTCCTTTCTGGGCAAATCTCGTAACTGCTAAATTATAATTTTTTCAGAAATCGGTCAAAAAATCTATTTTGTTACACGTGCGTTAAGAGAAATATCAAAATTAAAAGTCTCTCGTACATTCTGTTATAATTATTTAAATTTGAAGTTTTTTTACGCAATAGTAGTACTAAAGAATGTTTTTCACTCATAATTTTAATTATGAAAAAAATGTAGTTACGAGGTTTACCCAGAAAGGGGACGATATGTTATTAGATCTCGAGCAATCCCATAACTGATCAACTTAGTCGAATTCAAATTCAAATTTGATGTTCAATTTTTATTTCAAATGAAATTCACTTTGAACCAAATCTAATTCAAAAGTCGGCGACGGGACGAATCTCAGAACCGAAAGGCTCAACTCACTTCGTTCGTGCGCTCAACTTCGCTCTCATGGGCAATCGACAACTTACCGCACTAGTATAATGTACTATTTTCTCTTTACTATCCTCCGTGTAAAAAAAAATTCGTTCCAAAAGGATTCCAAAAAAGTTCGGCGTGTAGATCTTCTAAATTTGAAACAAATTAGAACTTCAAGTTGAATTTTTTCTAACTTTTATGATCCTAATAGTAAAAAATATAATTAAGTCCGAATTTTGAATCTAATAAGAACATTTTTAAATCATAATTTTGGAAACGGATGTTTTCTACGTTTTTTCTTTCTAATGTAGAGATTTCAAATTAGAGAAATTGATTTTTTTTTAAGAGTTAGTTATTTAATCTGAGATATTTGTATAAATATTTAATATATAGATATACTAGATATATTAGTTTAATCTCAGGTGGAAAAACTGACCCTAATTCAATGAACTAAACTCATTCCTTATTTACTATTATTTTTTGCTTATGAAGTGTTTGTCAAAATCCTGAAATTATTACCATTGATGCCACAGCGAGCGCTGGTATCATCGCAACTGAGGCGATGTTAAGGGAAAATCAAGGCCCTAGACAGATGATACTCAATTTGTCTTTTACATAGCCCTTAAAGTATACTTCTAGTGCAACTTTGAAGAAGCTTGACAAAGTCTTTATCAATTTTCTATTAGAAAACGCTTTGAAAATAACGTAGAGATTAATTAATGTGCAGAGTTTTCTTAAATTTTTCAAGTGTAATTATAGTAAAGACTTATTATTAAATTCGCGAGATATATTTCTTAATATTTTACACTCTGGCAAATTAACACAGAAATAATTAATTTATCTATTAATAGAGTAAAATAAAATTGAGATAATTTTTTTACTCGATTTCTTGGATACCTTATTTTAGATCTTCGTTAATTAAAAAAAAAAGAAAAGGATAAAAAGAAGGAAAAGCAGAAAAAAGTTCCGGACTCATAACTCTGATGGAGAGTACGGAGTAGCAGTAAAAGGTAAAACTCATTAAGTGTGAGCAAACCCAAGTCACTGATTAGACACACACCAAACGTACAAATAGATGGATAGTAAGGGTAAAATAGTACGTGTAAGAAAGAGCATCATTTATATCTTTCCACATACCTTTATTTTTACTATTCTCATAATTTACATTTATTATAATAAATTAAATAATTTACTATCTATATAAATGTTAAAGAAATCTATGGTTTAAACCATCATACTTATGTATCAACTGAAGAATATAATAATAATTTTTCAATACTTTTTATGCATCTCCTATGACATTTTAAATCAATTACGATAATTGAAAATTAATTTAATTAAAAACACTCAATGGAAGAACCCGAATATTTTTTCGATGTTCAATATTCTATTTCAAATCGAGGAGGAGCAAGATAGAGGTTGTGTATCATAACCTGTACGGCATAACATCTCACTCTTTACCACACTGTCAGATATTGAAGAAGACTTGACCTGAGATTGCTCATAGGGACCAGCAATCCACCCATGGGCGCATTTAATATTTTTTCGAATGAAAAAAAGTGAACTAAAGGTCCCAATATTGTGTGTCATAACTGACCACTGTGTATATTTTGGCATATTACATAGAGGCTTCTATCAATATTAATTATGATGTCACACAAAATTGCGATGAAAATACTAAAGCTGATCATGTGTTTGACATCTCATTAATTACTCTAGTAAATTTAAAGTGAAAATGAAATTGTAAGATAGATATAGAGTAAATGAATACTATTATCTTAACAATTAGGGGAGGAGGGATCAAAGTGGGCCCCTGGGGGCAAAGTAGGCCCCTTAAAATTTTCAAAACTTCAAAAAATATGGAGGCAAAGTAGACTCCTCAAAATTTTCTATACGCCAATAAATTCGGACGGATAATAAGCTTATCGAAATTTCTTATATAATGAGGGCTAAAATAGACCACCAAAACTGTTCATTAAATAAAATTTATTAAGAAAGTTAAAGATAATAAAATTACGTTTTAAAGTTATATCGCAGCAAACTATTAAAATGACTTTTATGTTATTAAAGAATAAAAAATATCAAATCCGAAATTTTTTGGAGGGTCAACTAATTTTCGATTTTTCAATTTTAATGGACGCAGCATAATGAAGTGAAAATAAGTATCAAGGGTCTTAAAAAAAGTAAACGCGTAAATAAAATTAATGATATTATAATTATTTTCCTTAAGAGGCCCACTTTGCCCCCCTCTCCCCTACAATAATTACCATTTTCAAAATGAAACCACAAAAATAAGACAAACAATCCAATCAAAATAATCGCTTTCTTATTACAAATCATTTTCATTGTAAAAAAAGTGTAACTATAGAACCGAGAAAAAATCTTAAAATTATGTTGGTTTTCCCTTAAAATTTTCGAATGACTATTCTGCTCTTCCTTCTTTGAATAGGACTAATACGACTAGTAAAATAGTGGGACGAGCAAGACAAAATGGGACGTTGAAGAAAAATTTCACTTTTTTTTATCTTGAGTCTGTTAAATATTCTACTTTTCGCTTTTATTTAAAGAAAATAAGATATGTTTTCAATTAAAATTAGAGTATATTACATACCGAAGCAGAAAAATAGAAAATTCCAACCCTCGTGTCATTGTCTTCTCGAGCAGAAGATAAGAGTTGCAACACGGGGATTAAGATTTCTTATCTTTTTCCGTGGTGCGTATACTATTTTTCATCAAATCTACAGCTGAAGTTTAAATTTTTGCCTGTTTGCGGGAAGAATGGCGCATGCGCTAATTTTTATCGTTTGTTTTCTTATAAAAGAAAAGAACGACTTTCTTCCCCCTAAACAGGGCAGGACTTTAAACTTTCGGTGCAAATCTGGTGAAAAATTGGAAACACACTACTGAGGAAGGTAGGACGTCACGATCCGCGTGTTTCACCTTCGGCTCGGGTAGGCAATTACACACCCGGGTCAGAATGTCCTACTTTCCTCCCTAGGTGTGTAATATGCTTTTATTTGTATTCTCGTAAGGGAAAAGTACGACTTCCTTCCCGCTAACCAGGGAAGTGAATTTAAACTTTCAGTACAGGTATGGTGAAAATTTTATTTTAATCAATCATCATGACAGTTTATACAGATGCTGATAATCTCAAATTGTCTCGTTTCAACTGGCTGCAGATATCGAAACTTAAAGCTTCAATGCAGGTAATATGAAAAAATATAAAGTGTACTATGGAATAAAGCACGATTTCAGATTTCGTTTGATGTCAACCTCACCCTTGTTGGAAATCGTATTGTTTCATCCCTTGCCACACAATATAATATAAAAGTTATGATTCAACATTGAGTAATTTTACTCAGATCCCAATTTACTCTTTTATTTTATTATTCCTACGCTTTTATTATTTTTTTGTTATGACTCTAACGTATACGTTTTATAAAGTTTACGTTTTCATCCATTTGATATTGTTATGACTCAATGTAACTATAAAAAATATATATTAAAAAAATTTTATTCTTTTATCATAAAATGAAAATACTAAAGTAATAAAAGTTAATTTTTTTTCAACACGCTAAAGTTATTCGAATTCGTCGAACTAATAATTATGGATAAAACAAAAAAATTCTAAGGCATTTTAAATATTTATTTGTTATATATTTTTTGACAATGCACTAGAATTTTCTATTTATGTTTTTTGACTTTACTATTTCTTTTGTGAATTCTCCGCGAGTCCGGAGGTCGCAACAAAAGAAGCGAACGACCTGCAGGAAGACAACTGTAGCTGAGTTTGAACGGAACAAAAAACTAAAAAAGAGTAAAATGAAAACAAGAAAGGAAAAAATAAAAGTAGATAGAAAAAAATAAAAATAAATAAAGGAGAGAATGGAAAATAAAGGAAAAAGGGTTCACACAACAAGCACGCGTGGCTCTGTTTTGGATCAAAGCCAGTCCTTGTGTTTTAAGATATTGCTTTTTGGCGAACACGAATAGACGTCGCCAGGACATTCCTTTCGGCCTAAAAGACCTATGTAAATAAATATATATAATTTCGTATCTGCTTCAGGCTTTTCTTTTCACTTGACTGAGTTTAAAATGCCATTTTCGATGGCAATTACTTTACATATAAAAAAAAATTCAAAGAAAATGGCATTTTCAAATAGTCCTATATATATTTTATATTCAACTTAAGTTAATATATTTTCAAATCTTTCACATGCACCGAAATTTTAGATTCATGTTTACTGTCCCCAATCATTATAGATCCAAAAAAAATTGTCTCAGAAGTACAGCCCGTAATTATAATTTTAAAAGATGGTTAAAAATTTCGGAACATTTGACTTCAATTGCAGAAAAAAAAACATTTTCGTTCCTGAATGTTGAACACGATGTAAAAAAATTAAATAGCAATTTCTGGTACAGTATTTTAGTCAACAAAAAAAGTCGTATGGAACACATTATTAATAAATTCAAAATTTTAAATCATTAATACCCTATATAGAACCTATTCTTAAACAAAAGTATAAACAGCATTTTCATAATTCAATAGCAATATCGTAGGAACTGTTCTTATAAAAATGTGAAATTTTTTTTTAGGTACACAGTAAGAAATATTTTGCCGATATCACTATGCCAGTATGGGTGTGAACGCCATATTGTATGGTATCGAAGACTTTTACACGTTGTAAGATTGTGTGCATGAATGATTCGACCATTGCGGGAATAGTAACATCGGCGATAGTTGTTGCGGACGTCACAATGTCAGTATGGCCGTCAGGCCCATATTGCGTTGCTGTATCCACAATGCTTCTGGCAGATAAACCTAGTCTAACGACATCTATATAGTTTTGGCGGTAATACGAGTATAAATTGATTGACACGCCAAAAATTATGGCGGGAAAAACTAGTAACATTGTGCCCTCGGCATTGTAGTATGGGTCTCAGGGCCATGCTGTTTCGCCGTGCTTGCTATGAATACGTGTGAGCAATACGATATCTCCAGTACTATACAGTATAGTAAATAACGCCATACTTCTGGGACTCGTTACAATACTGTCTTGGAATATTTCACATACTATTTTAGTATCTGTCTTGAGACTATACCAGCATGGTGTTGAACGCAATGCATTTCTTACCGTGTATTATGAGGATGAACCTCATAACTCTTACAACCTAGTCATTGAAAAGACTGTCATTTAAACTGCGAGTTTAACGTAAATAAAATTTAGTTATCAAAAAATTTACACACGCGGGAAAATTTTTAGTAAGAATTACCCAAAAAGTTTGATACTGTGAGGACATGTGGTAAATATCTAATTTTTCCCATGCACATTGTAAAATATACTACTCGATATCATATAAATGAAGTGCGATTTCCACTAAAAACATAGTAAAAATTTAGCTACTGTTTATATGTCCTCACGGTACCAAATTTTATAAGTAATTTTTACTCAAAAATTCTCTGCATGCACTGGAGTTGGATATAAAAGTAATGGCATTATACTCAACCAGCAAAAAAAGCAAGCTTAGCTCAACGTCTTCCTTCAATAAATCAATATTAAAATTGTAGCACTCTCTGATTAACTCAACTTTATATTTAGAAGTTTTAATCGTAATTTTCACCCGAGACTTATCTATATAATAGTCCAGCGTTCTACCTTATAAAGACACTAAATGCGAAATACGACAGTCTTGATATGAAATGATATATATATATATATATATATATATATATATATATATATATATACATAATAATAATTAAATTGAAATGTTAAAGTTCAAGAGTGGAATTTCATAACTTGACTAGTGATTGTCAGTTTCTTATTCGAGAAATTCCTCAACGCTTTATAGCATTTGAAGTTGATAATGAGATCCTGAGTTACTGGTTATATAGTGTACGATATCTTTAGAGAGAAAATGACAAAATATTGTGTGTAATAAAGTACACGGAGTCGCGGATAATAAGTTGCAGAAGAAAAATAAAAGTACGATGGCTTATAATCTTTGAAGAGGCGAAAAAAAGTTTCTACCAACTTAATAATTAAATAATACACGCAGAGAATTTTTTAGTATTTTTTACATAAAGAATTTATAGAAAAATTACTATGTCATAGTAACATGAGGACAGTATGGAATTATGAAACAACTTACCGATACTGTAGAAATTTTTAAAATACATCGAACAGAATTTACAAGGTGCATTGTAATTTTGACAAAGCATCAGATTAAGAAATTTAAATTTCTTGAATAAAATTTAATCTATTGCTTTGTCAAAATTACAATGCACCTTGTAAATTCTGTTCGATGTATTTAAAAAATTGTATTTAAAAAAAATGTATTTTAAAAATTTCTACAGTATCGGTAATTTGTTCAATAATTCCATACTGTCCTCATGTTACTATGACATAGTATTTTTTTTATAAATTTTTTATGTAAACAAATACCGTAACATTCTCTGCGTATAATATTCTATACTTATTATTGTTATTGTTATTATATTATTTGATATTCTTATGTATAACTCCAATTGAACAATACGGATTTAAGAGATTCTCTTTCTCACACACACGAGAACAAACGAAACGGTCCGTGTTGCACTTGCATTAGCAAATGGAAATTTCAAATGAGCCGTTCTGATATAAACTGAAATTTCCGAACGAGAAGCATTTCATTCGATAAATAATAACTTTACGCATCGAATGAAATATTTTATTTAATGATTTGGGTCTTTACCTATGAAAACAGTTCATTTGAAAACCACCTATTTCCTCTTTTAATACAGAATAATTTATCTTCATTTAAATGTAAATAGAAATATAATTTTTTTAATATTAATATATTATTTGAACACAAAAATCTACGATATAATTCATCATCATAAAGTGCATTACTAAAAAATTTCAGTTTATATACACAGTAAGAAATTTCTCGTAATTGAGTAAAACAAAAGTACGTGTTAAATATTTGACATCCTTGTATGTATGTAAATTTATCAAATCTCTATTGGATTATTTTGGAGTTTTGATCGATTTATTTTTTAATAAAAAAAATTTTGTTTCATACGAAAATAATATTTTCAAAATGTTACTGTCAAATTAACACAAAATTGATATTAAAAGTACTTCCGACTGCTACAAAAAAATTTTCGGAAAATAAAAAATGAAAACGACACTTTTAAAAAGTACTCTGAAAAAAGAAGTTTCTTGGTGCAAGAAAAATTTTTCAATATGAAATGAAAACAAAAATTTTCTTTGAACTAAGAATTTCTTCTTGCCCAAAAAAAATTTTCGTTTTCAATTTATAATGAAAAAAAATTTCTTTGGGTATTTGGGGATTTTTTGTCAAAAAATCAATTTTTTCTGTGTAAGTTTGAGGCAGAACTTGGGTTGATTCACTGAAGTAAGACACGATAAGTGTTGATGTCACATTGGTCATGAGTTTCAAATATTATAACGATTGTTTTCGTGCAGAAAATACTACACACATACATTATCATTCTAATACTGATTTATGTCTATTATTTCTATTTGTTGTCATATTAAAAGTTAGATATTATTATTTACAACATAATATTATATAACATATGCAATTTTAATAATTGGACGGCTAGCACTAGGAATTTTTCGGTAAATTAATTAATGACATTTAATTTCTGTTCTATAAGTTATTAATTAAAATGTAACATTAAGTTTTTAAATTTATATTTTTTGAAATATAATTATTTTTTATCGTAAAAATAATAATTGTTATTTTTTTAAATATAATCACTAAATTTATCATTATTTTCTACACATTAATTTGATTTCTGTATATGAATTGTTTTTCAATTAATATGAATATTGAATACGTCAATTTAAGCGTCAAAGTTATACGAAAACAATCGTTGAAATTAATATGTTACTTCTGTTGCAGGTTGCAGTTAGCGTTTGACTGTATTAAAATTTATAGTTCGCTTTCAATAAATTTTAACATTTATTTGCTCTACTTTCAACATATACTGCAAAAAAATTTTCGGAGTGAACGCGGAGTGGATGAGTTTTTATTTATTTAATTTCCTCGGAGTGAATTTCTCCCCGAAAGAGAGTTTTGGAAAATATTAATTATAAAAAAAATTACTAAGACATAATGAGCTTAGGTTTTTGATGTTTTGACATTTATATTGAGTACGAAAATAATTACGAGCTCCCTTTCCATATATTCACTCAAAATGATTTTTAAAAATTATAAGCAGCTGATAATAAAACCTGAACAAATATAATTCAACTGAGTCACAAACTGTCGTATGACTGACATCAGCCATACCACGAGATAGTATTTCATATTGTACTAAAATATAAAATATTCCCATAAAAAATATGTCACTATAGCTATTCAATAATTTAATAATTTCACTGTGTATTATATATATGAAATTACAATTTAGTGAGTTACTAAAAAATTTTATAAATTAGAAACATAATATTTTAAGTTCAATTATTAATATCTGAACGAATTATTTATTGAAATAATTATATTTCTAATTAACAGCTGTTTCTATTAAACATAAATTAAAGTATTAAAACTCTGGACCGGAGTGAATGCGGATTTAAATAAAATCCGCGTCACTCCGAAATCACTCCGCCCATAAAAAAATCTCTATTCACTCAGCATGCAAAGTGATTTTTTTTTAAAACTCCAGAACTCGAGTGACGGAGTGAATTCGAATTGAAATAAAATCCGATTTTTTATTGTAGATTCATTATTTTTGTTTTTTTTTTTTTTACACAAATTAAGTATGTTAAAATAACATAAAAATTGTAAAGACTTTTTTTTTTCCAAGTTAACCCTTTGCTCAAAATGATTATCACAACGATCCTTGACCAATTTGTAGAAGAGAAAATGTAAATGAAAGCATAAAGTATAATTACGTGTATAATGTCAGTTAATGAGATCTCACGGAGCTTGGAAAATCGTTGATAGTGGATGGTTGGGAAAGAAAGCAGCAGTAGCAGCATCACTGAGAGTTAAGATTGAGCCTTAAAGTAGTAGTAGTAGTAATAATAATAATAGTAATTGTAGTAGTAGTAACAGTAGTAGTAGTATAAGTATAAATTCCTTGAAAATTCGTTTTTATCCCGAAAGGTCTTAGAGAATAAGAGAGGATCACGGCGAGAAAAAAAAGTAAAGGTGAAAGAGAAAGAGTGTAAAAGATAGTTGTGCGATAGCGAGTGTAGGTTAAATAAATGTGAGCAAAGGATGAGGATAAATATAAAGATGAAAGTATATAGAGTATACGAAGAAGTCAAGGAGGTGGCGGTGAAGGTGGTGACAGGGGTGGAGATAGAGGAGAAAGAGCAGATTACATGCTAATGTTCCGAGTCTCAACTGTCTCAAGAAGCTGGCTTCGATTTATATAGCCAACGGAGACGTTAGTTTCTTGATATATAGTTCTATCCTAGTCCGCCGCCACCGTCCTCACTTCTGCGTTTTAATACCATTACCTAATGGATTTATTTCCAATATCAGACTCTCGATAAAATTGAAAAATAAAATAAAATTTTTTTTTTTCGTGTATATATAAAAGATCAAACCCAAGGAATATTTTAAAAGCACTCCGTACCCGATATCTTGTGAATATCAATTTCTTCACTTCGTAACTAATTCAATTATTAATGAATAAAACACGGATGATATTAATACTAAGAGCTGAAACTTGTGTTTTCTTATTTCTAAAACCATGTAAGTATTTATTTTTTATTATTTTAGTATTGTTTATTTATTGTAACAATTACATGTGCACGTGGAGAGAATTTACCGTGAAAAGTTACTGGTGTACTCGCTGTGCATGCGGAACACTGGGTCACATCGACAAACTTTATGTGTGACGGCTTTAGGTTAAATCTGAATTATTTCAAGAAATTTATAGTGGACATTGTAAAATAGAGTAAGTTGATAAAATATATTAAAGAGTAAAATAATTCTTCTTGCGCACACATAAAAAAATCACCGGGAAAACATATGATTCAATATTATGGTTATATTCATGACTTTGTTTTATTATTCAGCAAGTGCTGAGCACAAGGGCAAAGTTTTTGTTTTAAAAATACTCAGTGATGCCATTGAAATCAATTGAATTAATATGAGTGTGAATGTAGCAGACATCGGGCAAATTTTAATTATAAATAAATAGAGTAAATAGTTAAAAAAATAATATTCATAAAAAAAATGCACTTATTAATTTCAAAATTTTTTAAATGCGCATTTTTTAAAAATTTAATTTTATTAATTAATTACTCTATTTATTAATAATTTTAAATTTGTCTAATACCATTCACACTCACGAATTAATAGTGTAATTAAAAATGTGTCTTTCTATTATTTTTTTTTGTAAATTCTAGAGAAGTTGTAAATTACACGTGTCCCTATTATGAACTTACGTTTACTAAATAGTTTAGTATATTATTTAATAATTCGTTTATTTAATTGATACTTAATCTTTTACGAGTGTGACTGTAGCGGACGTCAGACAAATTTAAAATTGTAAATAATTAAAATAAATAATTAATAAAATTACATTTTTAAAAAATGCACATTTAAAAAATTAAAAAATTAATGAGTGCATTTTTTGTAAATATTATTTTTTAAATTATTCACTCTATTTATTTATAATTTAAAATTTGTCCGATGTCTGCTACATTCACACTCATAAAAATGAGCATTAAAAATGATTTGAAAAAATAAGTGTATTTTTTTTTTAGAAATTTTATTTTTTTAATTGTTTCTTCTATTTATTTATAATTTTAAATTTGTCTGATGTCTACTACAGTCACTCGTAATTTCTTATGATCCATCGATTGGTTTAAAACCTTTAATAATGTAAGTTCTTATATAAAAAAAAAATTTTGATATATAATATTGTTATTATTATTGTGAGTAAATACTTTATAAAATATAAATAAATACTAAGTGAACATTAATGTTTTGTACGAGAATAACTTACTTGAAATTTATCTATAATTTTGTCAATTGTCATTCAATTCAATTTACTATTGTCGCCATAAATAATTTGGTAACATAATTTTCCATTGATTATCAATATTTATGCTTTTCATAAAATTTTCCTTATTATTCATCAATAATTATTTCCATTAATTCATCTTGTAAGTAAAAAAATCATACAAAAAACCGTTAATAAATGCACGCGTCTTGTTTACAGTTCCGCCATTTTGAATATATATATATAGAGTGTTTCCGCTTAGATTACGCGGGAAAATGTGAAATTTGATTTTTCCGATAAACTAAATTACTATATGATACTGAAGTTACCTGACGTCTTATAGTTATTAGATTTTTTTAAAAACGATAAATTATAAAAAAAAATTATTTCAAAAAATTACACCTCTAGTTTTTTAAATTTTTTACATGTGCATATTTTTAGTTTTTTTTTTTTTTTGTAATTTATTTGTTGAAAAAAAAAATTCGAAAATTTTAAATGTCATCTAACTTCAGGGTCATAAAAATTCAGACGTTTAAAAATTTTCGGATTTTTAGAGAACAAATTAATAACAAAAAAATAAATAAATAAAATAAAAATAAAAATATGCACATGTAGAAAATTAAAAAAACTATAAGTGCAATTTTTTTTTTTTATAATTTATCATGTTGAAAAAATTCAAAAAATTATATGATCCTGAAGTTAGCCAACGTCTAATAATTTTTGGATTTTTTTTTAGACGGTAAATTTGAAAAAAGAAAAAATTTGAAAAATTGCACCTGTGGTTTTTTAAATTTTCTACAAGTGCATATTTTTAGATTTTTTTTTTTTTGTGATTAATTTGCTAAAAAAAAAGTCCAAAAATTTTTAATTGTCTGCTAACTTCAGGATCATATTAATAACAAAAAAATAAATAAATAAAATAAAAATAAAAATATGCACATGTAGAAAATTAAAAAAACTATAAGTGCAATTTTTTTTTTTTATAATTTATCATGTTGAAAAAATTCAAAAAATTATATGATCCTGAAGTTAGCCAACGTCTAATAATTTTTGGATTTTTTTTTAGACGGTAAATTTAAAAAAAATAATATTTGAAAAAATTGCACCTGTAGTTTTTTAAATTTTCCACATGTGCGTATTTTTAGTTTTTATTTTTTTTGTAAATGTTTTGTTTAAAAAAAATCCGAAAATTTTGAATTGTCTGCTAACTTCAAGATCATAAAATTATTCATTGTCGACTAACTTCAGTATCATACTTCAGAATCAAATAAATATTTATATATCAAATAAAAATCACAATTATCATGAAAAATTAATTACTAAATAACTTTTTCATGTTAAAGAATAAAAGTAAAAAAAAATTTCCCGTTAAAAATATTTTTAAATTTACTCACTCGTCCCGCCAGTTTTTTCTTTGCGACAAATTCTTGTACATCACCAGCACACAAGTAAATGAATTAAAAATATAAACACTCACTAAAAAAATTTAATTAATGTAACTAATGAATCACCAAAGTCCCATAATCACTTAGGAATATTATTTTAAATAAAACTAGGTCACTTAAATACTTTTATTTGCACTTAAAAATTTAAACAACGAACATGGCGTGAAATAACACGAGAGTTAAGCCGGCATTGAATTTAATTTATTCCAAAACTTGCATTCTCTGACATACATAATTTAATATCTTAAAACGTTTCTCATTAAATAAATAATAATTTAAAAGCAACAATACATTTTTAATTGAGTGGCACAATAATTGAACGAGTTATTTTAACGGATTTAGATGACAATTGACGACGCGAGCCCTGGATAGGCGGGACACCGGACACTGGCTAACTTCGGATACTTTACTAAGCTTTCTGCGCAAACGCGTCTCGATTTTATCTGTACTGCGCATGGCATTCCAACATCCCCAACAACTGCGCAAGTGTTCACTGCCAACTTCATTTTACCGCCATCAAAGTGACTCGGTACTCGGACCTTATTTTGCTCGCGATTAAAATAAATAAATTTACTGTTTTTTCGTTTGAATAAATCAAAACTCGTATCTCTAACTATTTTTCGTCATACAACGAACATTTTGTGATAATAATTTAATCGGTATCTAAAGTATAAACAACAAAAAAAACTTTCAAGTGATTCGTCGCGTCTTTTCTATTGTCCGGCTGCCAACGTTCGTTTTCGTTCCTTTTATTTTAATTAAATACCCGTATAAATAATTTTTATCAAGTTATTATTTATTTACAAAAGTGTTTTTAAATTATAAGTGATTATATGTGTACAGTGGTTAATTTTTTTATCAAGTGATCAGTGTTAGAAATTTTTTTTTCTTTTTTTTTTTTTTACAATTTTTTATGTCGTCATTTAAAATTTTTTTTTTTATGATCCTGAAGTTAACAGACAACTAACAATTTTCGGATTTTTTATCAACAAATCAGTTACAAAAAAAAAAAAAAAAATATGCACATGTAGAAAATTTAAAAAACTACAAGTGCAATTTTTTTTTAATGTTTTTTTTTTTTATCGTTTTGAAAAAATTCAAAAAATTATTAGACATCGGCTAACTTCAGTATCATTTTTTTTTTGTAATTATGAATTGCGTTTCATAAGTGATTGTGTTTTAAAATTAATATATCAGTGATCAGTGTATTTTATTGTGAGGAATTATGTAGTTATTTAAATTTCGTCTCTGGGTTAAGCTCCAAGGAATTTACCAGGAAAGGTGAGTTTTTTTTGTTTAATGATCCTGAAGTTAGCAGGCATTTAAAAATTTTTGAATTTTTGTCTTTCAACAAATCAATTGCAAAAAAATAAAATAAAAATATGCACATGTAGAAAATTAAAAAAACTACAGGTGCAATTTTTTCAAATATTTTTTTTTTTATGGATTATCGTCTGAAAAAAGATCCAAAAATTGTTAGACGTCTGCTAACTTCAGTATCATTTTTTTTAGTGTAAATAATTATGAGTGTGAATGTAGCAGACATGCGCCAGTTTATAAATTTCAAGTAAATAAATAAATAAATTACAATAATGAAATTGAAAAAAATGCGCAAACTGATTTTTCAATTATTTAAATATGTATTTTTTAATTTTTACTCTCCTTGCATTTTATGTTTTATATTTGAAAATTTTCTAATTGACAATTATCAGCTACATTCACACTCATAAATAATTATTCATTGATTCTCTATGATCAAACAATCATTTATTACATATAATAATTAAATTCAAATAACGGGTATACCGAAATGCGCCTTGAGTAGCTGTAGTCTATTGTTGCTAATGCGGGCTATAGATGCATTTCTGAATGTACCCAATTAATTTATTACAATTATTAGCGAATTTAAGTTTAACTTCAAAGAAATATTAACGAGCAATCGAAAACTCTATAACAACATCGATGTTTTGTTATCAAAATAAAAGAAAATTATTTTTAAGAACACTAACAAAATATTTACGAGTGTGAATGCAGCAGACATCAGACTAATTTAAAATTAAAAGTTTGGAAAATCCAAAAGTGCACACCTCAAACGCTCATGTTACAATAAAATATAGAAATTAATAATTTTCATTTTTAATTACAAAATTCTTTAATAAAAATCTAGAACGAAATTCGTCGTTTTTTTTTTAATTTAGTTAATTCTATGACAGTTGGCAATAAAAAAAAACTTATCTGATGGTAATGTAGAACCTTATGATATCAGCAATGTTCGATAAAAAAAAAAAAAAACATTTCCGACAAAATAAAAAAATGGCTGCAGTTTGTGTTTGTTTACATAGAATAGTGCCGGTTTTAACAGAAATGATTTATTATAAAGAAAACGAGAAGGACTACACTAATTTTCAAAAAGGACCATCTTTGCATAATTCTGAAGACAGTGAAATAAAAATAAAGTAATTTTGTCAAGCCGTTTACGAGATATCCGTGCCACAGACTTTTTTTGGACTACAGACTAACTGACGTTCACGACATATTTTTTATTGTTTTTTTTTATTATAATACGTATCGGACAACTTAATGAAAGTATCTGTCTTATTAATTAGTGTTTCCTCTTTAGATTAATGTGCTTTTAATAACGTGTAAGTGTGATATGAAAATAATATATACAATTTAATGCGAAAAAATCGCGTGACCTTGACAAGTCCGTTATAAAGCACGACCTCTCCGCTTCGCGTTCGAGGCGTGCAATAAATAAATAGACTAAATAATTCAAAAAATAACATTTATAAAACGCCCTTATTAAAATTTTAAATTTTAAATTTTTTGAATGCGCATTTTTAAAAAATGTAATTTTATTAATTATTTACTCTATTTATTAATAATTTTAAATTTGTCTGATGTCTGCTACATTCACATTCATAATTATTTACTTTTTATAATTTAATTAGACAATTACTTGCGATATGAGCAATTATAAAATCATAAAGATTAACTTTACAAAGAACCGAAAAGTTCTTTTGTATCGCTTGAAATTGATCTCAAAAAATTTTAACATCTCATAGGTCTAATTATTTTTAAATTACATGTTATTGGATAAGATTCAAAGAGTCTAAGCCAAAAAATTTCGAAACTAACAATTTTTCAGTCTTTAAATTTTAACGAACTTTCTTTAACGTTGTCTCGATTAATATCAAATATTGATAATAATTCAGACTATTCATTTTTAAATTATTATCAATCATTAAACTCGGAATCCGATTAATTTATTATTTCTAAATGATTTTTTAAAATGGGTTTTAAGCCTTCAATAGTAAATTAAAAAGTGGTTGCCGTTACCATTTAATTTGAACGAATAAAATTTGTGGCAATATTTTTACCCTTGTGACATTTGAAGATAGAGAAAGCCACAAAATTACATTGAATAATGCTGTAAAACAGGAAAGGATATGTTTATGCACACACACAAATGCGGAGAGCGTTCCAACATTCACGTATTACGAATGAGAATTAGGATAATTCATTAATGTAACGAGACCGAAGTCTGCCTCCTTTTTACAGGAGATCGTTTCCTCATCCTTTTAGGTACACATGCGAGAGTATTAGGATACTAGGGTATTGGATAAGATGCGCGTAAAAATTGTGTGTGAATTTTGAGTGATTATAGATTTTAATTCAATTCATATTCACTCCGATTCGGAGTTTTAAAATTACAATTGACTCTTTATAGGAGTGAATTTCACTCCAATTCGGAGTTTTAATTTAAAATAAACTCCCGTTCGAAATGAATTTTACTCCAAGAAAATTCAATAAATACTCAGTCATCCGCTTCACATTAACTCTGAATTTACTCCGAATTTCATCTTTGTTCACTCAGCAAATTTTTTACATTCTAAGGAAAAAACCGCCTTAATCAACAACTTATAGATAAATTGGAAATACATGGACCAATATCATTAATTTTTATTTAAAATTTTTCTAACTATTTTTCATCCCACTTTATCAATTTTTGTTATAAGGGGTCCAATTAATTAAAAAAAAGAAAATGTGATATGTATTCAAAACAACTTTTGTAGTGGGTGAACAATAAGAGACAAGTCAGCTGTCCTAGCATGACAATAAACCTCCAGGGGTGTCTCTTGTCTGATTAATCATGTTTATTACGCAACCTTGTTCGGAATTTTCGAAGAGATTCAATGAAAGATGGAAATAAACTATTTTTCTTTGATCTTTCGTTCACGACATCTCACTATATTATTTAAATTCATTGTTTAATCGTAACGAACTCCATCCCTTATATTGAACTCGGGTATCCGGTGAATCAACGGCGTCGCACAATAGAGCTAAGGTCGAAAACCACCTTTATTTATTTACAATTGTGGTTGTATGTTACAAAACCCACAAACAAACGTACTAGCACCATAACTCGATCTTAAATTGGATTGTTTCACATTTAGGTAACATTAAAGTGGATTTTATCAAACTGTATTAGATTTACAATAGTAATTTCTTATTCGTAAATTTATTAAAATAAACTCGTTCCAACTTTAACAACTCATGAGACATTTAAACGTTACAATAGTAAATGCAGTGTTTCGTAAAATACCGCGTAGAAGTAATAACACGAACAAGCATAATAATATTTCAAGTCTCAACAAACGTTACACGTTTTCGTTTACGCTTACTCTCAGCGTTATCTCTCACGGATATCAAGTATTATTAAGTACCAGTTGTAAATTAATAGTAAAGTTAATGAGAAATAACTTGATTTTATGATAACAATAGACTTTAAATAACAAACATTTAAACGTACTCTTAATTGTGTACATATAGATGTATATAATTGTACACTGTAAAAAAACGGTGTTAAAATGAATTCACGCTGGTGTAGCGGTGCTACTTCGTGGTGTTATTCAACCGGCGTTAAAATGATGAACATACGGAGTAAATTGATTTTGATTTGAATACATGAGGGAGTGAGTTGAAGTGTTTTAAGATCTACAAAACAGAAAATGAAAATAATTATAACATTTCGTTAAAATTACGAAATTATTGTTAATTGAGATAAAAGCAATTTTATTACATGTAAAATGAGAAATGTCACATTTATTAAACTGAACAAATTGCATAAATTTTTGATCACTTATCAAATTAAATATTTAGGAACAATATAATAATTATTTTTATAATAACTCTGATGATTTTCATAAGGTAATATCTGATTTAAAGATCATAAATTATTCATTGATACTGTAATTTTATTTTTCTCGCTGATTTAGTTTGCAAAGAGATTTGAATTGTAATAATCTGCTTCCCATATTTTATACAATAACATTGTGGACAAATACTTTTTGGATTTCTCCATAAATTGGTAAACCTGTTGTATTATTACTTTTTGAAACAATACAAAATTTTTTGTATTTGAAATACAATTCGACTTCTGATACTTATAGAATATAAAAATACTTCTTTTTAACACCGCTTAACAACATGTATCTGAAAATCGGAACGTTTTTCGCGGAATGAAAATAAAAAAAAAAAAAATGAAAAGTAAAAAAATCTACTGGATCTAGATTTCGGAAATGTTTCGGACGTCTTCCGAAAATAACAGGCCACCCCCAACTACCCCTTAAGTCGCCTTTAGCCACAAATATCATGAATTATTTTCATATCGAATTTTTTTTTCGTGTTTAAATATATATATATATATATATATATATATATATTTTTATTAATTTCAACCACTTTAAGGTAATGCAAAAAGAAAAGATAAATTAAATGTACAAAACATCAAGAGTAAGCGATAAATTTTTTCAGTGCTTCAAGACTTTTAAAAGTTAAGAAAATATTTATAAAGTTTCCATGTTGCTATTTCTAATGATTAACTAGAACTGGTAACTTAAAAAAAAATTACTTGTTTTAAAAGATAAAGGCAAGAAACTTTAAGGATTAAAATATCAGTCTTTTACTGTCCACAAATATTTTTTTCCAAGAAGTTTGGTACACAGATAATTTTACCGTTAAATTTATCAGAAAATTTTAGGTTGCGTTGTGATAATTGAATATTATAAAGAATTATACTATTTGTTTTTGAGATTTGTCTAGTACGGACATATAGTTAAAAATATCCGACAATAAGCTATGTTTATCGTACACAGAGACAATGTTACTTTCCAAAAATAAAATACTCTTGATTTAAGAAAAATAATTTATAGAAAATTTGCAATTGACGCTCAAGGAGATCGAAAACCGCGGGAAGTTTCGTGGCAGGCCTGCGGGGTCAACCGTTTATCAGATTTTTTATAATAGTACGTGTTCGATTTAAAAAAAGCATCAAACTTATTTACTAGTATTTCTATTAATGTGTTTTCCTCAACGTATTAGTGCGGTGTAAAAAAAATAAACACGATTTAATGTGAGTAAAACGCGTGATTTAAAAAATTCGACAGTATAGCCCGACCTCTCCGCTTCGCGTTCGAGGTGTGCAATATTAAAAATAAATAATTGACAAATTCTTCTATCAAAAATTCTATAATTTAAACTAATAAAATATGTAGATGTATGAAAATTTTTTTGTCACCCGATATTTAAAATTTTAATAGAAGAAATTCTTAATTTTTTCTTTTTAATAGGAGAGAAGGGGGCAGAGTGGGCTCATTACAGAAGATAATTATAATACCATTAATTTTTATTACGCGTTTACTTCTTTTTAGGCCCTTGATACTTATTTTCACTTCGTTATGCTGCGTCTATTAAAATTGAAAAATCGAAAATTAGGAGCAAAGTGGGCCCTCGAAAAAATTTCGGATTTGATATTTTTTATTCTTTACACGTGTGATATTTGCAAATAACTATAAAACAATTCTTGATAAATTATATTCAATGAACAGTTTCGGTGGTCTATTTTAGCCCTCATTATATAAGAAATTTCGATAAGCTTATTATCCGTCCGAATTTATTGGCGTATAGAAAATTTTAAGGGGCCCACTTTGCCCCCCTCCTCCCCTATTTTATTTAGCAATAAGCAAACTATTATTCAACAATAATTATAACCCAGAAGATTATAATGTTTCGTCAAAAAAAATTTTTATTGCAAATTCGCAATAAAAATCAATTTCTTAGATCAAGTATGCTTTTTTTACGAGGATTTAAAACTCCTGATAGCAATCACCAGCTATAAAATCTTCAGGGAGCATTATCAAAAGCTTTTTATAGAGATATCATTAAATATGAACTTCTATAAATATCACACATATAATATTTTAAATATATGTAGAAATTTTCTTAACCGAAAATAATATTATGTCTTGTGAAGCGTATCAAAGGTAGATCAAGTTATAACCGTACAGTATGAAGAGCAGACGACGGACGGGCATAAGTAAGGTCTACGACCCGTGTCGTCGAGCAACCTTGCTACTTTCTGCCCTGCTTCCTCTATTTTCTCGTCTATCTTCAGCCACGATGCTTTTGCTTATACTTTGCCCAAGCCCAGACATCGTCTTCTCTACACTACGGTAACGTCGCCAACAACCAAGACCATATCCAAGACGAAGACAACCTTCCGAGACGTACGAGTAACTATCTCAAAACCTGAATTTAATAATCGCTTCAAATGCAATCTATCGATCTCATCTTATACGACCTAACTTTTATAGTTTTTATCTTTTTCCATTTTAAATCAATATTTTTTTTTTGTTCCTATAAACTTTTAAAATTTACCACATGTTACGTTGATTTATAGTTTCATATATACGTGAGATTTTATTCCGATCGAGATTGAATCTATGTCTGAGTTTTATTTGCTTTATTATTGGTTATAAAATAAAAATATTTTCAAATGAAATTTGAATAAATTCGTAAATTATCACTATTATCATTTATTATTCAAAATAAAGTATAGCTTAAATTTATCGAAACGTTTCATAATATTTTATTAAAAGTTTTGGCATAAATTATTAGCCAATAAGTTGATATTTGAGTCAGCATTCACAATTTAAATTTGTTCCTACGTAAATTTAGTAAATTATCACTCGAATGTCATCGTTATAATTAATATTCTGAAATAGTATGATTTTATCTTATATTGATAAAAAATTTTTGTATCTTAATTATAAAGTTTCATTTTTATACTGTAGAAAATTTGCGAAGTGAACGCGTATTGGATCTAGAGTGAAGGCCGATGAGTGAATACGAAGCGGATGACTATTTATTTATTTAAACCCTTCGATCGGAGTGAAATTTACTTCGAAGGAGGGTTTATTTTAATATTAAAGCTTTGAATCGGAGTGAATGCGGATTGAATTAAAATCCGTAATCACTTATAATTCACTCCCGATTTATTCACGCAGAGAAATGTCAAGTAAATATGCCTATGCAGCATAGTAATAATTACATTACTCTATAGTTTGTGTCACGCAGCTCTTATGTGACTGCTTATACAAACTATAGAGTAATGTAATTATTAATATGCTACATAGGCATATTTACTCGACATTTCTCTCTGTGTACAATGTATCCGACAATGATAATTGATATTAAAATAAATAGTTATTTATTTTTTTTATTATCTATTACAATAATTTCATATACTCTCTAAACATGAGTTAGTGAAAATAAGTAAATATTCACTAATTCCAAGTGCAAGTTGAACCACTAATTCCAAAAAGTGGTTCGATTGACACTCTGAATTAGTGAATATTCATTTATTTCACTTATTCATGTTTAGAGAGTACATATAAATATATATTTGTCATAAACGCGATAGATTTTTTTTTAAATCAAAATTTTTATCACTTTTTCCGAAAATTTCCAATTTTTTAAAGTTTTTTAAGTTAATATTTTTGTAGAGAGAATATATTCTGTAAAGGTCAGAGGATTTAAAAAAAATTCATTTCATTTTTATGACACAGAACGTTGAGCATTTTTTATGGGTCAAAGGTTATCATGGTCACACCTGCAAAAAATAAGTCGTCTAGTAAAAAAATTTTGTAGTGAAATTTATTAAATCGGTATTTAATGCAGTTTAAAATGTTCAACCATCTAATACTAATGTCTTAGTTTATACTCTCTGAGTATATTTGTGTTAATATTAGATTGAGCAAAATGAAATATCTAGTAATTTTGGTCTCAGTTGTAATTCATTTTTTTTTTTGTAGAATGCTTTTTAAGAAAAAATTGAAAATAAACATCTAAATAATTATTTTCAATGAATTATTCACTCATCTGCATGTCTATATTAAATATATTTACTTTAATATATTTCTCATTTTTCATCGTGATCTCGACAATGATAACTCTCGATCAGGGTTAGATAGACAGCATACTAAAAAATTCAATAAATCTTAACAATAGCCAATTTAATAAAAAAAAAAGTGCGAAAGAATCTTTTAAATATCTCCAGAGACACGAAATTTTTATTGTGATTGATAAACAGGCATCTAAGTGATCTCATAAATATTCCATTACTTACACTCTAGAAAAATAATAAATCAAATTTTGTTGTAATAAAAATAATTTTTTTTCATTTCGAAAAATTTCTCATCGATTTATTTAAATTATTCAATCAAAAATACAGTACCTTAAAGTACAAACATCATAATAATATATTCATGAATGCCGCTAGAATATCTAAAATCCTCAACACTATAAAAAAATAAATAAATTACAATTTTATTTATTTTTTATTTCTTCATCCAGTTTTTTTTTTATTTTTAAACAAAAATTGATTATTTATATATTTCATGATCTTGTCATAATACAATGAATAATTCATAAAAGTTGTATAATGCAGCGTAGCGTAAGAATAAACACCAGTAGAATAAGGGGAGGGTGGTTGAATACAACAAGAAAGGAAGCGAAGAGAGGCTGAAGTAGTTGTCTGTGTAGTTAGTTTCGTGGTTGATGAGTTTTCAAGTGGTCACTACAAAGTGAGACTATATAATGATATATGGTCATTTCTCTCTGTTTTCCTTCTCCAGACAGACCTTTCGCACTTGATAATATCCTCTGTCTTTACACTTCCACCGCCACACACTTATACTTGTCTTGTAAATGTGTTATCTACATTTATTTATTTTTATTCTTATTCTTGTTCTTTATTTATTTATACAAGCTACTCTAACTCACACACTCGTGACGTTGTTAACTATTTGTCTTACACAATACTACCCAAATTTACAACTCCAATAAATGAAAAACGTTTCCACTTTAGCTTTGTCTGATTCTACCGTTGACTTTCTACTTATTTCCACTTAGCAAATATATGTATATATATATTAAGTTTATGTGTTTATATATGCATATGGATGTGAATAAATATATGAAATGTATGTAGAGATATAAAAGTGAATAAGCGAATCTCAACATACTCTCTTGTCGCTTTTACCAACGTTTGGTTCTGTTTGCGGTCGAGTGGACTTTAATGAACCCACCGAACCACGCAGATTCATGGTATCCTTAACAAATAACGAGTAGTCAAAGTGAATATGCGAGTTTTTTGGTTAATTATTTCAACGATACCAATAATGTATATCTATATATTTTTGTATGTATATATATATATATATTATAATATATGCATATGGATATGTGATGTAGATATTGTATTCGATATGAGAAATTGTATATTAAACTTACAGGCAAGCAAATTAAAAAATAAAATATATATCATTCGTAAACGGAGAGAAATTTATGGTAACAATTTGAATATATTATTGGAATGAATCCTATACCGTATGGTAGAAGATTTTTTTGAAATATCGATCATGGGAATGGCACCCATACAAATTTTAGCAACCATTCCTATACAATATCAAAATAGTTCCTATAAAATTGTAGTAATTATTCCCACACTACCATAGTAATCGTTACTATATAACTATGGTAGCCATTATTATATACTATGGTAAACGTTCTTATATATAATGGTCATGATTCCCATAATGAATGGGAATCATTACTAAATATTATGGTAATTGTTATCATAATATTTAGGCAATATTTACCGTACACGGAAAGAAAATTATGGCAGCGGTTCTCATAATTTTGTGAAATTTTTTCCTATACCATCATAGGAATTACGACCATAAATTATGGGAGCGGTTCCTATAATTATAGGAATGTTTCCCATAATTATAGGAACAGTTCCTATAATTATGGGAATGATACCCATAACACTATAGGAATGGTTCCTATAATTATAGGAATGGTTCCTATAATTTATAGGAATACTTTCTATAATATTATGGGAATCATTCCTATAATTTATGGGAATGGTTCCTATAATTTATAGGAACCATTCCCATAATATTATGGGAATGGTTCCTATAATAGTATGGGAACTATTCCCATAATATTATGGGAATGGTTCCTATAATAGTATGGGAACTATTCCCATAATAGTATGGGAATGATTCCCATACCATTATGGGAACCATTCCCATATCATTATGGGAATGGTTCCCATAATATTATGGGAACCATTCCCATACCATTATGGGAACCATTCCCATACCATTATGGGAACCATTCCCATAATGCATAGGAAAACTTCCCATAATTTTCTTTCCGTGTATTATTATAGTAACGATAACCATAAGCATTTACTCTCTAACCTTAAAATAGTTGAATTTTCACTGTTTTTCCCAGTGATCAACTAATTCACTGGAAAAAAGTGAATTTTATGTATAAATTTTACTTTTTACACAGTAGATTTTAAATATTACTTTTTTACAAGTAATTATCATTAAAACTATTTACTACTAATAACTACAGTGAATTTCAATTTTTTCATAAGTGAATCATTTTATTGGGTAAGTGAGTGTATATGTACTAATTCCCAGTGACCGACTTTTAGATGTGGCAAATAGTGAATATACACTAGTGAATTAGTGATAATTTACTAATTCAGGTTTAGAGAGTAGGAATACTTCATAATATAGGAATCATTTCCATAATATTATTTTAATGATTCCAATACATCATAAAGAATTATTAAAACAATTTAATTACCATACAATAGAGACAGTTCCTATTAGGAACTTTTACCATCTTAGGAATTGTTTTCACAGTTATGGAAACTTTTCCCACTCTCTAAATCTGAAACAGTGACTATTCACTTTTTCAGTGGTTTTCACTGTTTCAGACTTAGAGGGCAGAAATAATAGGCGTATATCCCATAATTCCAAGTAATTATTACCATAACTTTATGGGTTGATATTTTATAAACGTATAACAGGAACTCCCTAAAAATGAATCAGTGAAATTCACTTTAAATAAGTGAATATTCACTGAGAACTAACTATAAGTAAACCACTGGTTGAATTAGTGGTATTCTTATAGCTGTAGAAATAGTTACTGTCCACTGATTCGCAGTGAATTTTACTGATTAATTTTTAGAGAGCACCGAGTCCATAAATTTTTTACAGTGTAGTTACATTTCTACTATCCACAATTTATATGCATATTATTATTGCAAGCACCTTCACTGTCTGCAAAAAAGAAAAAAAGTTTTTTTGATTTTATGAATTAAATTTTTTAAAGTTAAATTTATTATGTTTTATTGTCTAAGCTCAAATTTCAAAGCTTCTACATTACAAGTTCAAATTACCAAAGAACAAAATGGAAAGATTTTTAGGTGGGAGACCGAAAACAAATAAATTATCAAAACTCATTAGTTTGATCTATATTAATATAAATTTTAAAAAATATACAATTAACTATTTAAAATCTAAAATAATTTTTTTAATAAAGAGAATTCTATGTCGATTGTCTCCACTCCTCGTTCTCTTTTAATAATAATAAATATAAAAAAAACTTAGCGAAGTAAGCTCAGAAGGAATTAAATTTTAAATTATCTTTGCGAAGTAAAATTGGATAAAATAAAAAAATATAATAAAAAAGTGATAGTAATAAAAAAAGTAGACCGGCAAGTGAACCAGAACCGATAGTTAATAATTGAGTGAAAATTAAATAAAAACCAGTTAATAAAATCAATCGAGTATAGCCGATAAAAAAGGCTAACATCAATTAGATTGAAATAATGAAATTTTAATATTTTTTTGTTAAACGTCATAGTGATCTGGGCAAAGGTGGCTGGTAGCTTCAGAGGCTTTAATACTAGATATACGTGCACTCACCTCGAAGTTAGTTCTCCCTATATGCTGCTGCAAACAGAGAGTTTCTATTCGCCTGCAACGCACCCGATTCTCTCTGGGCAGTCGGCTGGCAATAACCGGTCTTCAGCTAGCTTCTGTGGTACACTACCCGACACTCAACAATTCATGCATTTCGCGGGCCTACATAGTTCTGATAACCAGGCGTGTTACTATGTTTATAGATACATCACATTCAATAGTTTGAGGACGCGAGGAATGGCATTCAAAATTACGTGACCGACTCGAGGACAATTTCCCTCCACAAACTAACCAGTAAAGGTAATTCAAGTCTTTGTTATTTCATGTCTATTGATTCCATTTCAAATTAAGATAAACTTTTTTAATTTGGTATTTTTTAGTGCCACTATTACTAAAATAATAGTAAACCTGAAGGTTTGACTATTTTTATTTAAAATTGAATTTTTATTATTCTTTCATCAAGGACATTGTTATCGTTATTCAAATAAATTCAAATTGTTATTGATTTATTATGTTGATTTCTAATGAGAAAAAATGACATGTTAGAATCATAAGTCAGTCAGTAATTAAATTTAATTATCGATTGACTTAAATATCAATAATGACATTTTAAAATTTTTCCACGAAATTTGATAAGTTTACTTTTTATAAGAAGTGAAATCATAATAATATTCTGCAACTTTTGCTAAAGCGTTAGAGGTAAAAAATTCATTAACTATAATTATATAAATATTCTCTTACATCGTATCTCACCTTCTGACCTTCACGTATTCGAATATATCGTGTCGTCCCATATCGGGCAAGATTAGGTTTGATTTTACGATTTGACATCCTGTTTAGAAAATCTCATAGAATCCATTAGATTCTCATAAATTCCTGTAGAAATCTTATAAGAATGAATGAGTTCTATAAGAAGTGATATAGTTAAGTATAGGGCCTTATACATACAGCTATGAGATTCTATCTCATTAGAATGGTTAATTGAAATTTTGTAAAATTTCAAAAAAAAATTTGTTTGCTTATTCAACTGGGTGACACGCGTTAATATCTCCGGACAAAATATCCCCGACAAAATATCCACGACAAAATATCCCCCGACATAATATCCACGCGACAAAATATCCCCGCAACAAAATATCTCCAGACAAAATATCTCAGGATAAAATATCTTCATGACAAAATATATGTTGACAAAATATCCCTATCGTTAAATAATCGATGAAGAAATTTGTGAAAAAAGGGCATAATTTTATTACAAGTGGATGCGTTTAGATATTTTTGTATTTACACACACACAAAATACCTGAAAAAAAGGCACGTCCTATTGCACGTATGTGTGTTCATATATTTTTGTGATTACACACACCCAAAACCTCTGAAAAAAGGGCACAATTTTATTGCAAACGGATGCATTCAGATATTTATGTATTTACACACACACAAAATGCTTGAAAAAAAGGACACGTACTATTGCATGTATGTATGTTAATATATTTTTGTGATTACACACACCCAAAACCTCTGAAAAAAGGGCACAATTTTATTGCAAACGGATGCATTCAGATATTTATGTATTTACACACACACAAAATGCTTGAAAAAAAGAACACGTACTATTGCATGTATGTGTGTTAATATATTTTTGTGATTACACTTACCCAAAACCTCTGAAAAAAGAGCACAATTTTATTGCAAACGGATGCATTCAGATATTTATGATTAATATTAAATTTGACTAAAACTATTGATGAAAAGTGACCTTAAATAGTTGGTAATTACTAATAGTTGATAATAGATTATATTACTTACAGTAATTAAATTAATCAATAAGTTTAGGTTTTTTTGTATTTCAATTCAATTATTTTTATTAATGTTAGTAAAGAAGTTCAATATAATCTTTAACGTTTTATACTTATTTCTTTCTTATTATTTTAAATTGCTTTTATTAAAAATTTTGGTCAACGTAAATATTCGTGGATATTTTGTCTATATATAATTTGTCATGAAGATATTTTATCCTGAGATATTTTGACTGGAGATATTTTGTCGCGGGGATATTTTGTCGCGTGGATATTATGTCGGGGGATATTTTGTCGTGGATATTTTGTCGGGGATATTTTGTCCGGGGATATTAACGCAGGTAACCATTCAACTGGATGTCACTTTCAAACGGAAAGAGATAGCTCATTTTTGTTTGTTTTATGTAAAAGCTCGTTCAATTGCCTACAATTTTGACTATACAGCTCATCGATTTGACCATTTTTTCTAATAGATAAATGGTTTTGAACATTTCCAAAATATTATAATAACTAACATTTTATAAGTGGATTTTATTGAAAGCAAATTATTGCCTTTGTCCTTATGGTAGAATTTTCGAGGAATAAAACCATAATCTATCATAATTCTTCGAATAGGATCCGAAATACCATTGGTCCGATAGTTTTAATATATGCATTGGTATCTTTAAATAACGCCAAATCAAAACATATAGTGCATTATCATTAAAAATTCTTCTGAAGCTCATTTAGTTAGCTTCAATTTTTGGCATTATATTTATAATTTTTTGATTTTTTTTGTTCTATCATCTTGAGAATTTTTAAGAAAATGTCAACAAAAATTTTATTTCGTTATCAACTTTTATTTGAAAGGTGAAAAAAATCAAATAATGAGAAATCTACTTCCATTTCGGCTGCCGAATGCTCGTTTTTTACAAGATGTAGTCTCAATTATAATAATTGCAGTGCAAACTACAATACTTGGTTTTTCAAACAAGGGACCCGTTTTTGCACTAAAACTGTGATTTTTCCACTGTTCTTTTTTCCGTGTACCTTTGTTACCCTACGTTTTAATGAACCCTAGTCTAACTATTCAAAAGTGTAGGGAATTCCAAAAATATCGATAACTCAATATTATTTATTTTAAATTATGACTTAAATTGAAGTCAATATCTACATTAATAATAAGTAAGATATCTAGTTTATCAAAGTCAATAAAAATGATTAATTTCCGTAGCATTTCCCATTTAGCTTAACGTTCCCTCACATTCATTAAATGAAATTATTAAAATTCCAAAGACTGTAAACTTAAGTCATTTAAAAGTCGTTTTTAAGCTTTAAACTTCTTCGTTAATGTGATTTCGGTTCTTTTAATGCTTTAATTTATCATACAAAGCTAGAGGTCAAATTGGAAATAGAAAATGGTTTTTAACTTACCATAGAAATAATTCGTCTGTTTCTATAAGATTTTTTTACACTCAGTACCGGAATCAAATCCATGTAAACTTTTTTTCTGTGCCAAGGAAATAACAATTGCTTACATAATTTTATCCTAAATCAAGTCAAATTGACTTGAATTTTCAGTTAAAAAAACCACATACAAGCTAAGGGATCCCCTTCCTCCATGAAAATTTATTTTCAAGTTTATAAAATTGAGTAACTTACACAGTTAGAAATTTCGTGTATTTGTGTTGAAACATTATTTGGTCAAAACATTAGCGGTAATTTTCAACACAGAAATCAGTTAATTTAGCACAAACCGTTTGTGTTTTTTTATTTTAACAGATGTTTTATGTTAAATGATTAGAAAATCTGGAATGTAACACATTTCTTGTGTTATTCGAAAATTAACACAAAATTTGTGTCGTTTAGCTAAAAACTCCCGCGCGTTTCTGTATTACTATAACCAAGCAAAGCATTGTAGCAGCATTGTTTGCAAGGAAAATTGGGTTGTAATTGATTTACAATTAAATAAAATCATAGGTAACTTTTATATTTTTGTAATCAGGTTCAATGATGTCTTTATTCTTATTTTACGAGAGGATAATTCATAGATCCGTTTTTTAGAAAAATCCCAGAAAATCAAACTAATTGTTTACTAAATTGACATAATTTGTACTTAGGTTAGATTAGTATACTTGAGTTGGTTGGGTTATGTGCTTATATTTATTAGTCAATTTTAAGACAAAGTCTGCTGAATTTACACAAATTTTCTGTCAAAATAACAGATTTTATGTGTTTAATTATTTAACATAAAATTTTTGATAAAGATCAACACAAACGCAATGTGTTAAATTGACCCAAAATTTCTAACTGTACGTAGAACTGCAGTTAGTCTTACAAACAGAAAATGAAAACATGAAAAAAATCGGTCTGTCGGTTGACCTTGCGGGCCAGCCCTAAAACTTCCCGCTGTTTTTGAGCTCGAAAACTTTGTCGAGAATACATTTTCGAGCTCGAAGAGCTCGAAAATACTTTTGTATGCCGTTCTTTTCGAAAAAAATAGTTTTTTACCATTTTTTCTCCAACGATATCTCTCCAACGAATTAACCTATTGAGACGGTTGAGGTCTCAATCGACGCGTTTTATCAAGTTCTAAAGCTGATCAAATTTTGAATTCAATTCATCGAGTCGATTTTGAGATATTTCAAAAAAACTAAAACAAAAATTTTTTTTAATTCTTTCGACAACGGTTTCTCTTGAACGAATGAACCGATTTTGATAGTTGAGGTGGCATTCGACGCGGCTTATAAAGCTCTAGAGCCCAGTCGATTTTGGGATCAATCCATCGAGCACATTAAAAATTATCCAAAAAAAACATTTTTTAAAAAATTTTTTTTTCTGAATATCTCTGAACAAGCCCTACCGATCAAGCTCAATTTCTCACAGCTTCAAGATATTGACAAGCCGCGCTGAATGACACCTTTCAGTTCAAAATCGGTTCATCCGTTCAAAAGATACAGGTATTTACATACGTAAATACACTTGGACATCATCTTGAAATTAGTCAGAATAGCTTCCTAGGACCTCAAAACGTCGAGATCTGATGAAAATTCGATTTTCGTAAATCGGACCGAAACCAATAACTTCCCGAATTTTTAAAAATTTACAATTTTCTTAGCCGGAAGTTAAAAATTTTTTCTTAATTCTTTCGTCAATGGTTTCTCTTGAAGGAATGAACCGATTTTGATGGTTGAGGTGGCATTCGACGCAACTTATAAAGTTTTAGAGCTGAATAGATTTTGGAATCAATTCATTGAGCAAATTAAAAGTTATCCAAAAAGATCAGTTTTGAAAGACTTTTATTTTTGAAATATCTCTGAACGCACCCTACCAATTAAGCTCAAATTTTCGCAGCTTCTAGATATTAACAAGCCGCGTCGAATGACGCCTTAACGATCAAAATCGGTCCACCCGTTCAAGAGTTATAGATATAGATATTTACATACATACGTACGTACGTACGTACGTACACACATACATACACTCGGACATCATCGTGAAATTAGTCAGAATAGCTTCCTAGAACCTCAAAACGTCAAAATCTGACAGAATTTCGGTTTTTGAAAATCGACCGAAACTAATAACTTCCCGAATTTTTGAAAATTTTCAATTTTCTTAGCGGGAAGTTGAAAATTATTCAGTTCCCCAGCTTTTGTAAGAAGTACGAATTCTACATTACATCCATTACATATCCATATAGGTGTCGCTTTGTATGATCAACATTATTTTTAATGAAAAACCTCCATTTCCCTAATTAAATTATAATCGCGGCGATTTATGAAAATAACATTTCTATCTTCACACTATTCATAATGTACTAATGTAAAACCATTATCGACACCTGTGTAAATTTAACATAATTGAATTTACATGAGCATATTTGTATGTTATAAAGCATTTGGTTAATTTCACAAAACTATTTTCTTCCGTGTACTAAAAAAAAATTACATGCAATTATGTAATTTCTTATTAAATATCACCATTTTAATTTATTTGGAAAAAATTTCACTAAGCCTCAAAACTAATGATAATAATAATAATTTATGAAATAATTAAAGTCACTTAAAAAGATTAAATAATTCCGCTCAACTCTCGAACGGCTAAAATTTATCTCATAAATAACGCGCTTTAAATAGTTCCAGAGACTCTCTACAAAACTTTTAAATGCCATCCAGGTGATTGGGAAAAACTATATAAGCAAATAATAATAGTAAAAAAACTAAAACAAAAATTGTAAGTCGAAAACTTGAATGCGGGTCTTGAGTTATAACTGTGCCAGTTCCGCATTGTTTTCACCATAAAACGGATCCAGTAAATCGGTTCATCGGTCTTCCTTTCTCTTTCTTTCTCTTTCTTTGTGTACTTCTGTCTCCATAGCCGGTTGACTCGCTCACTCATACTCAAAACTACAGTCTCTTTGTTTGTTATGGCATCTCGCTCGTTCATGTCGACCCGTTCCAAATTTTCGTAGTCTACCTCTTTGCCCCTTTAGCCGCACGTCAATGCCTCTTCTCTGTCCCTCACGGTCGTCGACGTTCTATATAGAACATTGAGCCACACCGGCAGTAAGCGAAAGAGAATAGAGAAGGGAGAGCCAGGCCAGACCAGCTAACCCGGATCCCGAGCCAGCAAGAGCACAAACACCAGGACCAGGACCAACACAAGCTCAAGCACAAGCACAATCATCAACGCTACTGCAAGTTCTAGTAATAGTAATGGAAATAGTAATAGTGACTAGAACTAGTACTAGTACCAGTACCAGTCCCAGTACCAGAACTAGTACCAGTACCAGTATCAGCTCTTGTCCTTCTCTTATTATATCTTTCTATCTATCCATCTCATTCACTTGACAACACTCTCTGTACGTTATAATTCTAATTCTCTGTCTCTTTCACTCATTGGTTGGTGCAGTATGGAACTAAAGCTCATCCACAACCTCGAAAACCAACACGTCAAATTCCCTATACCGTGGTTGACGGATTTCTATCATATATAATGGCATTCTACTAGTCGAATAAGCGTCGCGACTTCGTTCGATGACGTACTCACCAATTGATTATGAATTTATGAGTAAGTGAATAGTTGTTAGAGAGTGAGAGAGCAAAAGAAAGGAGAGAATAAAATTTAAGGATGTGAATAATAGAAGGATGAGAAAATGAGAGGGTCAGGAATACGTGCCCATCTATTTCTTTTTCACCCTCTTTTGTGTGTGATAATCTCGATCATCCTTTTTGCACTTTTTTTTTTTTATTTTTATTAAGCTAATTTTTTTTTTTAATTATTATTTTTTAAACTTGGTTTAAACATTTATTATTATTATGAGATGAATTTTTTCTAAAGTATTATCAGTACTTTTTTTTTTTTAATGAAACAATATAAAAGAAGATTTTTTTATTTTGAGACTTGAGTACAAAGAAGATTTTTTTTAAGCTGGCAAACCACACTTGAGTAATTGTTTAAGACTAGACTCTTGCAAACTCGACAAACTTTATATACCTTTTTTTATGGTTTTGATATGTTTTTCTTTTTTGATTTATTTGATTAGAAATTAAGTTGTAAAATAATAAGGGAAAGAGAAACTTGTTAAGAAAGGTTCAGATTTTTTTTTTTTTTTTTTTTTTTTTTCAGAAAAGGAAATTTAATTTATAAGGGTTATTTTTTATTTTAATTGAAATTACAATGGATATTTTTCAACTCTTGCAAAAGCATAGTTCACGTATTGCCGAATAAAAACTACAGAATTCCAGCAAACTCAGCGGATTTCACCCTTTTCCCATTTATCTTAAAATTTTTTCGTGACCCCGTGACTTTATTTGAGAAGTTTTTGTGAGGTTCAAATAAAACAACAAAATTTTATAATTTATTGATTTATTTTTTTTTTGCTAAGCGAGTTTGTTCATGCTTAATTAACTTCTTGAATCAAAATTTTTTTTCATTCACGGATTTTAAAAAATAAATATTTTTATTCAGTAAAAATAGATTTTAAATTTATATTTATTAAATAAAAAAAATTGAGTGATTAAATTTGAATTTGAATCGGAGTAAAAATTTTAATTCAACTCAATTGTCAGATAAACAAAGTACATATATATGTATATAAACATATATGCAACTAGTATACAAGATATCGCAGAATCTTATCTAAGTAGTCTTATTCGCTGAAAATTTCTCTTGAAAGAGCTTTCAGATCCGCTGTCCGTGCTCGGGCGAATCCCATCCGGATCGTCTAGATTCGAACGTCGTCTCGGAACTGCTTTGAAAGATTTATACCAACCCTTTAACAGGAAATATATTTTTTTTATTCTACCTTTTTTATAGTCTTTATTTATAAAACTTTTCTCGCTTTTTTATTTCATTTCATTTATTTTTTATTTTTACTTTTTCTTTACACCGGTCTCTTGTACTGGCCCCTGTCAGTTATCCAGCGGTCGACGATACACGACGCTATTCACTGACGTACTTACTCGACAGATTGCTATTGACGCTACTACTTGATGTCTGCTCGTACAACTTCAACTACTACTTGTTCTATTCCTTGTATTGCTGCAACGACATGTTGGTGGCTATACATATTGGATCAGACATATATTCAATGATATTTTAAATTCTCAAGTATCTTTTTATTCTCTTTATCGATTTTCATTAAATTCATTATTAGTTTTTATTCAATTATTACTATTATTTTGTTTTAATTTAAAATTACGTAGGGGAAGGGTGGAAAAAACGAACCCCCCAAAAAATTTGGTAAAAAAAAATTTATTTCCACAATTATTTTAAACCGTCATTTTGCCTCTTATCATGATTATTATACAATTTTGATTGTTCCAGAATTTTTTTTTTTAATTTTTCAGTGGACTCTATGGATTGTTGGCCACAAAAACTAATACATATGGTTTCTTCTTCGCTATATTTAAATTTTATATAAACTGTTTATCTTCAATAACTTTTTTTTCAGCATCTTCAGTTACTAACAGTATTGCAAATCTCTTTTTCCATACTTAGATCAGGTATAAACAATTTCATTGTAGTATTTTTTTTGGGGGTGGTCCGCTTTGGCCGCCTGGGGAAAAATTTTTTTTTTACGACAACTGAACATTTGGTTCAATTATTACGAATGGAAGTAAAAAAAAAAGATTCACCGAATTGAAATGCACAAAAATCCATTATTTCCTTAGCGGTCCTGTTTTACGCCCTTCCTCTACAGGACTTTTTACCCGCTCTTCCCCTACAGTCGCTTGAGAAATAGGGTATAAGGAAAATTGGGTGAGATTCTCGGAATCTTATTGTATTTAAAATTATCACTTAAAAACTTGATGTATAGAAATGATTTCAAAAACTTTTTTCAATCTGACCATGTAAATTTGTTACAATTTTGAAGCTTTAAATGACAATTTAAAATTTTTAAATTTAAACGATGCTTAATTCAACTTGATGCAATCTCTCTAAACATGAATAAGTGAAATAAGTGAATATTAACTAATTCTGAGTGCCAACCGAACCACTTTTTGAAATTAGTGGTTCGGCTTGCACTTGGAATTAGTGAATATTCAATTGTTTTCACTAGTTCATGTTCAGAGAGATCGAGTTCTCAAAATGCCATAATTTTTATCTGTACGTGCTGAAAAGTTACAAGTACTCAGAATTTTCATAATAATACTAGATAAGACGTCTTGATTTGCTATACCTGCTACAAGGTCATCAGCCCGATTCTAGCCAGCGCTGTTTTGTATAAAACTTTTTGCTTACACAGAGTATAATTTTTAGTAGTTGATGCAATTGTCGTACCTTTAATTGAATTTTTTTTCTAATCAATTCAATTAAATGCGGTGAACTAATTAATCTGCAGTTTTTATCGGTTCACATTCCTTCATTCAATGTAAGACAAAAACAGTATTGATACTTTTTATTTAACGTATTCTATTGACTTTTTTCTTTCTTCATATTTTGTATTATTTGTCTTCTCTTTTAAAACGAATTTATCAAAATTTGTTACAAATAGAGAATTTTTACAAATTTGTTTCAAGAAAGTTGGTACCAAAGTTTAGATTTTTGAAACCTTTTATTTGATATAAATCACTGAGATTGTATTTTTCGATCAAATCTATAGAATTTCACGATTGAATTATTTATAAACTTATAAAATCTTCAAGTGGTCTAACTTGCTACCAGTTCCCTTATAGAACTTTCAAATAAATTAAATGCTGCAACATTAAAACTTACTTTAAAAAAAAAATATCTATAAAATTAGAGTATCATTTAAAGTTATTAAACTTCGAGAGTGTTCGATAACTCATTTTTAAAAATAGATATTGATAGTGAACTGAAGATAGCCTGATCAAAAACAAAGAAAAAACCAAGCATCTGGCAAGTTAAAGGTTCAACCCATTTCTTCTAATACTCAATGTACGATTCAACAACTTCCATGTGATTCAAATATTTTTTTTCTTCTCGAGCGACTTCATTTTTCCCACTTAGGGTTCTTCAACCGTTGACCCTATCCCACTACCTCATTCCTCTAGTTTCCTCAGTTACTTTTTTTATTCTATAACATTTTAGTTTTTTTTTTTCATTCTCCACAAGCTTTACCGAGTAATCTGACCTGACAATAATTTTTTTTCTTTCTCCCAGTTACTCTTTCCCGAGTATCATCGACCTTCTCCTCAAGTTTCACTTGGTATTTTTCTCCTCTCTTGCCATGCTAAGAGATCTGTTCGCTCTTAGATCTTTACGTATGCCCTTAAAAAAACTATCACATTCATATGTATGTATATATATATATATATATGTATATATATGAGTACATCTACTATAATAAACAAGACATCTAAACAACGTGAGAACTTAAAGAATGCCAATATTGATACGAATAATATTCTTTTACATGCTACCATAAAACTGCAGAAAATTGAAATTACGTTATGAAGGAGCTTCAAAGTCATCTTACGTATTACAATATCAAACCTTACAAAAAACAATCAAATTACAAAGCAATAACAGTAGATGAACTAGATAAAAAAAAAAGAAAAGAAAGAGAGGGGGGGGGGTGAACTCTTAGAGAAAAAACTGTCAATACTGTGAATTTTTGTTTATATATTTTACTTTCATTTAGTCTCCAAATAAATATCTGGTATCTATGTAACCCAGCTATAAAATGAAGAAAAATGTAGAGAAAATATTCACTTGTCAAAAATTTTAAGAGATTAATTTTTTAAAATTAATCTTACTTTATTATTATATCGAACATCAAACGATGAGTATTTGATAACGATATGAATCAGTTATAAAGAAAAAATTTATAATGTAGGGTAAAATGAAATGAAATTTTTTGCTCGAAAACGATATGAAATTTTTTTAAAAATTTACGGTATAAAAAATATAAGAATCCAAAAAATACTCACTCTGAGTACTCTACAATGAAAAAAAAATATTGCTGTAAGAACGATACCGTTAGGTTCTAATAACCATCTAGAGTTAAAAAAATCGCAGATTATCAAGAAGCATTTTCAGACAATACCCCCCACTTTTTATAACTATTCAATGACTCAATTGTCATAATGGTATTAAAATTTTATTACTTAATTAGAAAAAATTTAAGGTATTGATCGAAAAAAGGGCAACGTCGCCGAGGTATAGATTAAAAAAAAAAAATTACTTGCAATTATTAATGTTAGAGGATCAAATTCACGCGTTCACTCTTATTGTTTATTGTTTTAATATGCAGTTGGCGCTCGACTCGATGTCTTCATGTATTAATAAAGTTAAGTTTAGTTTTTCCAGAGTTAGTCGCTGTCGAGCCTCAATCCAAATCAGTTGTTAACAGTTTTTTTTTAATAAACGAATTATTCTTTTATGAATACTAGTGTTGTATCTTTTATCAGAATTAAGTTCCACCTCAGTTATAATTTTAACAATTAACGCATAAAAGTTTTTTTTACGGTTAACCAACACTGAAAAACAAGTGTGGTTATCGTAACCATCTAAAGTGTTGTCATACTAAAATGTATCGTTAAATCGGAAATACTAGTTGCTGCATCAATTTTCTTCAATTTCAATGAAAAGTATTGTTAAGGGCATTCTCAGACAGTACCCCCCACTCTTTAAAATAATATGCAATGGCTTTCAACTATCAATTGAAAACAGAACGTAGTCGTAATTTTGCTGAGATATAGATTAAAAAAAATTACTTACAGTTGATATCAATTGTGAGTTTAACAAAATTTGTTGAATAAATTTCAGTAAAATCTTCATGTCAATTTTATAATTCGAATTTTCAAGTTTTATAGCCTGAAATTTACTCAACTCATTTAATACTTGTAAATAATAAGCCAGGGTCTAAAAAATCTCATCAATTATATAACTTAGTAACACCCGAGTTAGGTGAAGCCCAAGACCCAAAATAATGTACAAAATAAATCATTGCGTACATGAATAATGACATTTTCGGTATAAGTCCTTTCTAGATACTTCTTGCTTCTAATGCGATCGGTAGTTAAAACTTCTTCATCGAAATACTTACTGGACCATGACCTAAAAAATATTTGGGGTTGTAGGGTTGAGCAAATTGCAGAATATTTCACAATTGTTTAACTTTAGTGTATGAATTAGAAAATAATGAAAACAGGTATCGATTACCTTTCATTAAAAACGAAAATATTGAATGGTTTTTACAAAGTAATCAATCATTTTTTTACGTAATAATATGAATAGGGGAAAGGCGAGCAAACGGGACTATTAAAGAAATTATGGATATCCGTGCATCCAAATACGCCGAAGTAATTAAACCAAGTTTCCAGTTGCCATGAAAATGATTTTTTTTCTGAGCGGCCAAAACGGACCACCCTCCAAAAATAATAATTTTTCTTTTTTAAATAATATGATTAAATCGTTTATACTTTATTCAAGTGAAGATAGTGATTTTTAATTCAATAAGTAAACAAAGACGCTGAAAAAAAAAAAAATATTGAAGATAAATAACTTTTTCAAAATTTAAAATTAGTGAAAAAGACACTGTGTGTATTTTTTGATGCCATTTAATAAATAATTTTGAAAATAAAAATTGAGAAAAATAATTTTCAAGATAAAAAAAAATTGCGAAAAATGCAAAAAATCTTTGGGACACCCGAAATTGTGAAACAATTATATTAAGAGTCATAAATGATGGTTGAAAATAATTTTCGAAAGATAAAGTTTTTTACAAAATTTTCGGGTCGGTCACTTTGCCCACTCGGTCTTGTTTTGCCCACTCTTCCCCTATCAATAACGAAAAAAATAATGGAATTCAATTATAACAGAAATTCAACCAGAAGAATTTATTTAAATAATCAATGGGTAAAGTAATTGCAAATAAAAAGTTGAGTGGCAGCTAGATACTGTTATTATTTAACATTAAGTTAATCTAAATTTTTTTTCTCTTGATTATCTTCATGGATTTAGTTTGAAGCTGCTATAAATTCATCATTCGTTCGTTAATATTATCATAATAATCGTGTGCACTGACAGAAGGATTTCTTAGCATTTAATTTTTCTTAATATTTAAAAAATCATTTCTTAAACATCATTTCTTTGTATTTAACAAATATTTCTTAAATAGTAAAAAATATTTGTTAAATACAAAGAAATGATTTCTTAAATACTAAGAAATCTTTTTAAATGCTAAGAAATCCCTCTATCAGTATAATAGTTACTTTCTAATTCTTTTTGTTTACAATTACAAACAAAAATAAAAATACTGTTTATTGCCAAATTTTAGTAACCTATGGCTTTATTATAAATTAATAAATTGCTAATAATTATATGTATAAGAGTAAAAATGATCTTTTTTGATGCATTTTTCAAATTATTCCAGACACTTTAATCCATC
Organism: Microplitis mediator; assembly: GCF_029852145.1. Classification (NCBI taxonomy): domain Eukaryota; kingdom Metazoa; phylum Arthropoda; class Insecta; order Hymenoptera; family Braconidae; genus Microplitis; species Microplitis mediator. The sequence goes on from NC_079972.1 coordinate 8,659,354, forward strand.
TAACTTTAGTTAGACATATAAAGTTTCATTAAACCAGTTTAGACCATGTCACGCAATTTGTGTTAATTAAAACAAAAATTCCTTCTGCATAAATATAAAAAAAAAAAAAAGAAAAAAAAAGTTTCAACAATCTGCATGTGACTTTTCAAGCTAATGAACGCAGACGTATCTCTTAGGCAGACTTTACGACCCGGCAGCCACTCATTCAAATAAAAGAAAAGAAAAACTTGACAAAGAGCAAAGAAAGTAACAAAACACTCGCCATAATCATTACTCACATCATCAACCCAAAAAACGAATTTCTCAACTAAAACGTGTACGCCATCGGGTTAAAAATCTCTTTCCATTTCTTAACGTTCTCCTCTTTCTACTTTTCTTCACTTCCTGGCCACCCACTCACCCCAAACTTCTTGTATTTCTTCGCCCTTAGAAAACTTCTTAACGCTTCACTAGGAAACCGCCTAAAAATAAATAAGTTTAGCCGCTGGAAAAAGCCCAAGAGTTTGAAAACGCGTGGTGAGTGAAAGCTTTCGCTCGCTCGCTTGCCTGCCTGCAAAGGTCAATGAAAGCTCTTATGGCTTTAGTGATGCATAGACACTCGAAAGCTCGCGGATATACGAGAGCTAGATTCACAGCTTGAATGCCGCCACGAGCTTTTTTCCAATTTGTTTTTTTTTTTCCATCATTTCCTTTTTTTTATCTTTTTTCTTATACTCTATCTTCTTATTTTGCCTATTTTTCTACTTTATTATTATCATCTTCTTCATCACCTCTACTTGATTTTATATTACTATACATATCCATATATTGGCACACATGCGCGCGTGAATTTACCGCGCAGGTTAAATTGTGATTGCAGATGGCGTTTATGTCGTTCGTTCGTTCGTTTGTCCGTTATGCGTTAGAAATGAAAAGTAGGGTTCTGTTGAATCGTACAGTGGGGATAAGGTTTGTTGTCATAGTGGGGGCCAAAATGCTTACCGGAATTTAAGGAGGTGGGGGTAAACGAGACATCGCAGGGGTGAGAATAGTAGGATAGCAAATGTATGCTGGTAGGGGTGGATAGAAAAGGAGAAATGCTCGGTGGGTAGTAGGGTTGCCATGGGAGCTACCCGGCCGGGTCTCTAAAGCACCAGAAATCCCCAGTAGTTTTACCGCGGCGACTGTTAAGCGCGCTTCGGTTTGCTTTTTACCGTACAAAAAGCAATGTGTGCATGTGATTATGCGTGTGTGAATTGTGTGATTAAATCATTTTATATTTATGTGAACATTTTTTAAACGTGCTATTTGTGTTACTCACGTGTTATTATTGTTGTTATAAATTTAAACTTTAATAAATACTTTATTAATTTAAATAAATTTTTTAAATAAACAATTTAGATACCGAGGAAATTTATTAAAAATTTTTTAAATAAAATTTTTTACAAAAAAAATAAAAAATTAAAATTAAAATGAAAAAAAAATATAGATAAATATATCAATAAAGTAGTTTAAATAATGTTTGTCCTTGGTATGTCGTACTCGTTATCCTTGCAATATCCGCACCGTCAGTTTCACTGCCCACGCGTCGCCTCTGCATTTCCCACTGGCACTAGTTTCTCACCCAGTCGAGGATGAGATGACGAGAAAGCTTTAATCCTGTACGACACACTCAAAGAGAATAATCTACGGAATAAATATATTAAGTAGTTAAATAAATAAAATTTTTTATTAAACATTTTTTTAAATTTTATTAAACCAAGTGTGAACTATATTCAAAAAGGTGTGTTTGTGTTTTGTGATTTATCATAAATATTTATTTTAATGTTATTATTAATATTATTGTTAAATTATATGGTGAATTACTAGTTAATTATATGATGGCACTTGTAATGGTAATTAATTATTGTGATATAAATTTTGTTATTACACGATTATTGAGACGTGGTTTAGCTATCAGGCATTACGCTCCAGACGTCTCGACGCCGTTATTGCAATTCACTCGGCTATACTTCCTCGTAACTTCCTTTCTTCGAAGCTTTGGCATCTTTGCCCAGGAAATACACGTAAAATGAAAACCTGGATTGCTAGATACTAGATACCCGAGACCAGAGAAAATTCAATTGTTTTCTTTATGACTTTGTGTCAACAATTTAAATTTATTTATTTTTTTTTTCGTCTCAATTATTATTTTAAAATTATTTATGGAAACTAATTAAGCCGAAAAAATAAATGAACTTTTTCATTTTTTTTTTCAATTAATATGAATATTAAAATTATTTAAATTAATAAAAATAAAAAACAATTTTATTTCGTCCGGAAAAAAATTTAATTGACTTAATTTATTTACTATATAAAAAAATTATTATATTTTTAAAATTATTTATAAAAACTAATGACGCTATTAGTTTATATTAAAATAATAATTAAACAAAGCTGAATAAATTTGTTGTTAATGAACGGGAAATTTTATTGATTAGCGTAGGCTGATGGTATTATAAATATAAAAATGTATGAGCTAGTAGTGCAAGTTAATGCATGATCGGACCGCGTGTTACAGTCTGTATCACTCAATATGCTTTTTAAAATAGTCGACGTTGTTTTTTTTATTTTTTTTCAATAGTGAACGATTTTTTACTCGTTTTATTTAAAAAAAAAAGTTATGAATATTGAACAGTGTTGATGTTATTCAAGATAATGAATTTGATCAAACTTATACACTGGTATATATAATATACTAAGCTATTGTTTTCCCAACCAACAGTCTCTACAACATGACAGTAGTATCCTCGCCGCTTATTTCTCTCGTCAAATTAATTAACGCTAAACGACGGCGGCATTTTGTGCGCTCTCACGGTAAAGATCGGATGAGTTGAATGCACACCATCTTTCTTTGTCCTCCTCTCTCATTACCACTGTCAGTGTCTTTACTTACTCACTCGCTTACTCATTCTTACTCTTACTCTCTTGTATTCTTACTCTGCTATTATCATCTTTCTTACTTTGTTGAGCGATTGTTGTTTTTGTTTTAACATCACTCACTATTCTAATAATACAATTCAATTAGTTTCATGTTATTAATGGTAATAATTTAATGTATCTGATATCATTAATTTGAATTATTATTTTTTACAATTTCACGATGACTAGGCTGTAAAAAAAAAACCTTAAAAAAGAGCTTTAAGCTCGCCTTGCTTCGGTGTTAAGATTATTGGTGTTAAAACAACAACGCTATCGGTTTAAGTTTTTTTTCAATGTTGAGTCGTATTAAAAAAAAAAAGTAGTTTAACTTTTCAAGTATCACAAGTCGAATTGTATTTCAAATACAAAATAAAATTTTTTATTGTTTGAGAAACTAATGATATGACAGATTCACCAATAGTGGAGAGATTTAGAAAATATTTATCCATAATGACATATTAAATACGTACATACATACACTTGGACATCATCTTGAAATTGGCAGAATAGCATCTTAGGGCCTCAAAACGTCGAGATCTGTTGAAAACTCGGTTTTTGAAAATCGGACCGAAACCAATAACTTTCATTTTTTTGAAAATTTTCAATTTTCTTAGCGGAAAGTTAACCTGAGTCAAAAAATAAATTCGGATTTAAGTCTCAAAGTTCTCAATGAGGGTTTTGAGAATCAATTTAGAATTTTAAGATTGATAACAGTATAAAAAGTTATCCTGCACAGTAAAAAATTGTGTTAAAATCAACACAATCTGTATGTTAGAAACAGTCCACACAATATCTGAGTTATTTTTCAACACAGACTATTTGTGTTGAATTTCAACACAAATAGTCTGTGTTGAAATTTCAACACTTTTTTTGTGTTGATTTAAAAGTAACACTTAATAAATGATGATAATATCGATTTTTATACTACGTAACACCTTTTAAAGTGTTGAAGAGTAAATCGATTAAACATTTTAAAGTAACCCAGAGAATTGTGTTGATTTGACACAAAATAATCAACACAAAAATTTTAACACGGACCGTTTTTAACACAGATACACATTATTTTTTACTGTGTAGTTTAGTCCTCAAAGTGGTAGTTATGACCAATTTTACCACTTTGAGGACTAAACTTGAATAACAGTATCTGGATTAGAGCCTCAAAATACTCAACACATCAAGGAATAATGTTATCCGCATTTGAGCCTCAAAAGTCTCATTTGACGTATTCTCTCCCCTCCCTTTTTCTACATAAAATTTTTCAGTGTCCGAAAAATAACTTTTCATTCGTTGAGGATTTTGTGGTCTTACTTATAATTTTAAATCGATAAATTATTCGCATTTAGACCTCATAATTACCATCGCGGATTTTCAGTATGAAAGTAGAGTTACTTTCTAGGCAGCATATAAAACATCAAAGAAATGGAGACTTTTGAGGATTAAACTAGAATTTGTTTTTTGACTCGGGAAAAAATAACGATTTACTTCATTTTTCTCGAATAACATATGATATTATTCATTATATGTTTCAAAACTTTTTTTAATGTTAGAGATTGAAAATTGTGTCGAATGGTTTTTTAAACGTCAAAATTGGTTCATTATTTCTAAAGATATTGCTGATATAAAATAAAAAAAACAACGATTTACTTTATTTATTTTTTTTTTTTTGTTATTGTTTATTACTTATGTACCTGAAGATCGGAACATTTTTCACGCAACGAAAATGAAAATAATGTAAGTAATTTGAATTTAAAAGCGACTTAAGGGGTAGTTGGGGGGTGGCCTGCAATTTTCGGCTGACGTGCAAAACGTTTCAGAAATCTAGATTCAGTAGATTTTTTACTTTTACTTTCGTTCTGTGAACAACATTCCGATCTTTAGGTACATTATTACTTGAATTTAAGCAAAAATATATTAACAATAGTATTTTCGAGTCCAAGAGCAAGTTTCGGGGCTGGCCGTATACTCTATAGAGTCAGGCGGTTTTCAGATTTTTTTTATTAATTGTTAATCATGTGATATAGGAGAGGGAGAGGCAAAAGGGGGTACTTAAGGAAATACTAAGCTTTCGGGAACTCAAATACGCTAAGTATTTTTTTTTTTTTAATGATATTCAAAGTAAATAGAAGAAATTTTCAGTTACCGTTGAAAAAAAAAAATTTCATTTCTGCAGGCAAAGTGGGGTTTTAGGGGTTTTAGAGGTACCCCCTAAAAAAGGTAAAAAAAAAAACTTTCTGGATTTTAAACGAATTTGATTAAGTTGAATTTTTTTGTAAGTAATTTACATGAAGAAAAATTATATTTTACATGTTTATTGGATACAAAAGAAGAAAAAAAATTTTAAATAGTTTTTATCATAAAACAAACGTCATTAATATTTTTTAACTGACAATTGATTTTTTAAAAATTTTACCAATAAAAATTCAAAGTAACGCTTAATTATATTTACAGAAGTGATTTTGGAATATTTAAAAACCATTCAAAATATAAAATTTTTTTTATCAAATTTTGGGCGTACTCCGTTTTGCCTACCCTACCCCTTTTGCCCCCTTCCCCTTCCCCTACTTTGAGAGATATTATTTTTAATGTATAGAAGCAAAGATTTTAAAGAGTAAGCATGAAAGAAAATGATGCTATAATACAGTCTAATAAATATGAATTATTCCAAGGTATCATAAGAATTATTCCCATAATTTAATATTAATATAACGTAGCAACTATACCCACGGGGATAAGAAAGATCCTAGATATTGTGAAAGTAAATCCTATTATTCAAGTAACTACACTCCGGAAATAAGTGTGTCATCAAGCGTGTTAGGGGTGTTTATGCGAGGTCGTTACTATTGAGAGGAATCCAGACTTTTTATACTTCGCAGCTGAGGCTTTACAATAAAAATTTCATAAATTTTCGAAATCTATTATCGAGCAGATGAATAAATTATTTAATTGTAAATTTTATACCGGAAAATGAAGGAGGGGATAGATTTAGCTTTCTAGGAAAAAAATGTCAGCAATTTCCCTGAATAAGCATTTGATACACTGTAAAATACTTTTTGGAGTAAACGAGGATTAAATCCAAAGTTAATGTGGAGAGGGTGACTTTTTATTTATCTAATCCTCTCGGAGTAAAATTCACTCCGAAGGAGACTTTATTTTAACATAAAAGCTTTGGATTAGAGTGAATGCGGATTAAAACAAATTACGAGTTCGCTCCTGATTTTTTATAATGTAACAATATGATTGAGTCATTAAAAAAAGTTTACTGTCGAGCAAAATGAGCCCCTAAAAAATTTGAAAAGCTTAATTAGTTTAAAAAAATTTTGGGTGACCCGAATACCCCCAGTATTCATATTGTTCTTCTAGACCGTAAAAAAAAAAAATAGTTGGACACCCATTTTACCCATTGTAATGTTAATTCCTGGGTAAATCAGGTTAAAAATCCGGTGCATCAGAGTAACATATTGTCCATCTTAAAAAATAAATATAACATATAGGATGGTTAATTTTTTTTTTTTATAAACGTAATCAGTAGATTATTTAATAGCCAAAAGTATCATATTTGGTATTAAAGAAAAAGCTCAAGTATAATTTTAGTGGAGAGGAGGGAAGGTTTATCATTCTGTTAGAGAAAGAATTACTCAGGTTAACTAAAAAAAAATTCAATTTTAAAATCATGTTACTTACTGTTGTAATTAGAATGAATAACTTAAATGAGTATAATTAAAATAAATTTGAAAGATTTTTCGCTATGTTTAATGCTGAAAGCTGAGCAAGATGAAATAAAAGTAAACCCACAAGTGACAGTAGTACAAAAAAGTTATGAAAAGAACCATACGACAGAATAATTACATGTGGTGTTGTGGGATTAAAAGTGCATTAAAAATGAGTCGAATGTATCTCTAATTTAAAAGTTGATGTTTTTTCATATGAATGTTTATTAAATATTTAAATTATAGAAAAAATTTTTGTGTAGTTAAGAAATTATTCAATTTATTTATATAGTTATCTTTTATTATTATTATTCGTATAATTGAAACTCAAATTTCAAGTAACGTATTCTCATGTGAATCACGTGCAAAACATGAAAGTTTTTAATTTTTAGGGTTTCCGTGATGGAGCTCTTCTACGATCGTTCTGTACGTATTAATTTCAATGAAAGTTAAATACGTCATAAAATTTTTAATTAATTATCTTATAAAAGTTAATACAGAAATAAAAACGAATTTCTTAAAGTCTAACAGGAATTTCAATTTTCATGGATAAATTTTATATAAATTTACATTGGAATTTATTTTTAATAAAAAAATGTTTTAATAATAAAATAGTATGTTAGGTCCAACAAAAAAGGTCACGATCAATAAACTTATTAAATTTTTCGAATGCATTTTTAATGATTTTTTTACTGGTTGAAATAGATATTATTGCACAGTCAAAATTTTTTTGACTCAAAAATTATTTCCAGTTAAATTTTTTAAATAATTATTTATTTTGCTAATAAAAAAGTTAGAACATTTTGACCCGCGTGCATAATTGCCTATCACAGCGGTAAGCGAGGGATAATATTGAGATGCCTCGCCGGCTTTCCCAGCTGTATGTACTGTTTTTTTTTCTCATCTTTAATGAAATTTATTGTTACACAGTAAAAAAAAAAAAAAGAAAAATCACTATCTATCAGTCGGAAAAGCAGCAGATTTTTTTTTACTAAAATGACATACATAAAAATATATACACTTTAAACATGAATTAGTGAAAATAAGTGAATATTCACTAATTCTAAGTGCAAATCGAACCAAATATTTCAAAAAGTGGTTCGATTCTCGCTCTAAATTAGTGAATATTCAATTATTTTCAGTAATTCATGTTTAGAAAGTAAGTATATTTCATGATTCATTTTTTCAAAATACATGGACTTAATGATGACTAGATAACGTGTTATAAGTTACTTTCATTTATGCTCATGTATGCTATAAATGTACCCTACTTAAATGTGATTAAAAAACACACTCGTTTTTTGAGTGTAATCCTATACAGCCGCAAAGGAATGGTTTTTTCTAGTACCACATAGAAACCATTCCTATAATTTTTTTTCTTTATACTTAATTACAGCAGATTTAAAAAATACATTTCAAGCTTAATTTTTTTTTTTATTTTTTTTTTTACTTGTATGTTGATATGGAGAAATGAAATATTTTTAGTTTACCACCAGGTTTATTTGGAGAAAAAAAATATGAAAAACGTGCGTTCGTACACGGAAAAAAAGTTATCTTAAGTTAAGAAAATTCTTTTGAAAACAAACGTTTGCGGGAACCAAGTCAAGATTTGTTGAGCCAAGAGAGTTTGTTTTGGTCAGAGGAGAGTTCTACTTTATCCGAAAAAGTTGAAATTTTCAAAAAAATTTTCTGAAATTAAGAATATTTACTTTCACTTGAAAATTTTTTTTTCTTTGTACATGCACACATAAGACATTTTGATGAAAATATTCAGGAAAACTTCGATTTGTTGAAAAATCGGTTTTCGAAAATCGGACCGAAACCAATAACTTCTTTTTTTTTTTAAATTTCCAATTTTCTTCGCGGGAAATTGAAAAAAATGATAAGTAGGACCAGGATTTTTGCTTTTATTTAAAAATAACAATTAATAATTAATGGTGTCAAATTTTGGAATTACAATCGAAATATTGATCGTATAACAAAATTTTTCCAATAAAAGTGGTAGAAAATTTTATTCTCTAGAGAAAATGTTTCTTATGATTTTTTCATACGACCAATATTTTCACCATAATTTCAAAATTAAGATTTCATCATTTATAAAAATTTGAATCATTCATTTTGAATCTCAATTTTGGAATTACGGTGAAAATACCGGTCGTATAAATAAATCATAAGAGACATTTTTTTTATAAAAATAAATTTTCTACAACTTTTGTTTGAAAAGTTTTTTTTTTAGACCAATTTTTTCGCCTTAATATTAAACATTTGAACCATTCATTTCGAAGTTAAGGCAAAAATCTTGTCCCTAATGATAAGTTATAGTAAAAGAAATCGTTGAAATCGGCAAATATTAAGATGAAAATTCTGAATAGATGTGTTTAATTTAATTTTATTGGTTCAGAAACTAAGAGGATTAAATCTTCCTTTCATTAATATCAATAGAAGTAAAATTGATTTGTATTGTTTTTTTATTCGGGTTAATATGATGTATAAAAGTGAAAAATTTTTTATTACAAAATAAAGCTCGAGGAAAAGAAGAAGGGATTTTTTCATTCAAGTAGACTATTGCATCTCTGCTTTTCAAGTTTTCATTTTGCTCTCATCGTCGAATCTAATCCGACAGCGAGAACAAGCTCTTCTTGTTGTATTGTTGTAGAGAAAACTTACACAATCATTTTCACTTTTTTAAAATCTTTTCTTTAGTGTATCCTCCTATTACTTGATTATTATTTGTTTCAAATCCTCTTACTTCTACACAATATGAATAAAAATGAACAAGCTACATAAAATTTTATCTTCATACATAATCTGTCAATTTTTTCTTTTTTACTCAATTCTCGAAAAAACTCAAAAATTTTCTTTTTAATATTTATGAACAAGTTTGATACAAAAAAAAAATTGAATTATAGTTTATTTCTTTATACTCTCTAAAGTAAAAATCCTAGCAACTGACCATGGTCTAGTTTCTGACCTTTCCAGAAAATTTAAAAAAAGATGAAAAGATCTTTAGAATTTTCAACTCTTTCAAAATTATATTTTATTCATGAAAATAATTGAATAATATCTGAATAAAAATTATTATTGATTTTGATTATAAATTATTATATTATACATAAATATATATTTGTATTTCAACATTTATTATTGAGGAAATATAATAAATATAGGAGTGAAATGGGTCATCCCAAATTTTTTTTTCGTTTTTTTTGACTTTCAATAGTAATTTACTATATAACGTACGTGCGAAAAAATACTGATTACGTGTATAAAAAAAAAATTATTTATGTCATGTCTAAATATTATTTTTTGGAGCGGAAAATGATACTCTGACAGGCCAAAGTTACCCATGTTGACTATAATTCTACGCTCTACATCACAATATAGCGTTTAAACGATCGATAAGTCCATCAAAATATTTATTAATAGTAAAAAATAACAATAAATGAAACAAAATAATTGTATCTGTAGTTCTATAAAGAATATTCGAAAAGTTCCGAGTGACCTTAGTAATTTTATGTTAACTCTACTTCAAGATTAGTTCTTCTTTTAGTTTGTGATAAATTATTTTTAACAATGAATACGAAAAAAATTTTTCTGCAAAAAGGCATATAGGGGAAGGGTGAGTAAGTTAGATCACCTTAAAAATTTGGTAAAATATTTTTTTAAGTTGATTTAATGTTTTGTCGGCCACAAAAAATACACAGAGTGCCTTTTTCGATATATTTAAAATTTATCGAAGTTATTTATCTTTCATAATTTTTTGGTTCCGGCATCTTTATTTACTAACAGTATTGCAAATTTCTTTTTTCAATTAGATTAGACATAAACAATTTTATTATAATCTTTGTTTTTAAATAAAAAAAAATTATTTTTAACTTTTTTTGAGGCTGGTCCGCTTTGGCCACTCGAAAAAATTTTGTTTTTTTATGGCGACCGGAAATTTTTTTTAATTATTTCAAATGGAAGTCAAAAAAAAGATCGACTGTATTCAAATGCGCAAAAATCCATCATTTCTTTAGCGGCCCCTTTTTCCCTGCACCGTATATATATAAACATATACATTCTTTTTTTTTCTTTATGAACTCGACGACAGCAGAAAGTTTAAAGTCTGACCTCCAGGGTCAACTCCTTTTTTTTTATACATCTATATACTTTAAATTAGATTTTTTACTAACAGCTCATCCGTTTATCCTTTGAAAGGTCAGTTTATCTTCCATTAAATATTAAATTGAACTTGATAAATTAAATTTATTACACAACCATATACTTGATTACATTTGTAAATATTTAAAGAATATTATTTATACATTCCGGGGCAGTTAAATTTTGTATTTGATACAATTATATAACATCCTTTGACGCTTCTAAAAGATCCATTATTCAATAGCATTATCTCTATGCGAGTGAAAAAAAAATAATAACCATTCATTACTAAAAAGTAATTAAATTCTCAAATTATATCATTTTAATAATAAAAAATTTAAATACTAATTGCATAGGGTTTTGTCATTAAATCACGTATGTTAAACTTTCATTGTGGTCAAATATCTCGATTAAATTGTCCATCATAAATATTTAAATGGATGAAGAGTAGAAAAAAAAGCAAATAAAATGAAAAAATATAGAAAGGGAGTTCCGGTGCATGTGGGTGCGAGAAAAAGGGAGAGAAACAAAATATATCGAAGCCTGAAGCGGTAGGTAAACACGAATCGGGATATAGAGGCAAGTCAACAAATATTGTGTGAGTTGCCGTGTGATAAGCAAATTACAACCAGGCGTTCAACATTCCGAATAGTATATTCATGACGATATATAGATTTAACGCAGAAAAATAAATCGACCAGAATCGATGCTTGGATTATTGTATAAACAGTTTCTAAATTTATTTATGCATACATACTCACGCATTGTTTACTTCAACTAAATTAATTAATATGTCACTCAAATCCTCAATATCTGAGTGTTTTAATAGATATATTTATGTATATATCGTTGAATCAACAGTTTTTTTCTTCGGCTATTTCGAATGTAATTGATTTTTAGATTTATTATCGTATGTGTTGAAAAAGCTCCTATATAAATTTTAAGCCTCTTATCTCTACCAATACTCAGTTTAACGATTTTTAAAAAAATTAACCAAAATGATATTTAAATTTTTAGATTTTCACAAACAAAAAAAAAAGCTACACGATTATTCAATAAAGGATTATTTTTTTTGTTTTTGAATCGACTTTCAGAAAGTGTCCAAAAATTAAAAAACACTAATCGATACTGTTTTTGCCAAATGCAGCCGGAATTATGGATTCTTTGTTAATAATAGTTTTGATTTTCTTTTTATTTAATTCATACAATTTGAAATCTTACATCCAATTTTTCGAACCGCGAACGGAAATAGAATTTAAATACCTCTAATTGCCGGATTTTCAAACAGCATCCCATTTATAACTTTTATGAAGGCTCCGGTCAGGACAGGCTCCAGTTTCCTTATTGTCGTAAGCTTGACGTGGTAACTGGCCAGGATTAAATACATATCCCAAATTTTATGAGCATTGTCAGAAACCCAATCGGAAGCAAATATCGGAACCATATTGTTGGAAGCCCACACAGGCAACTAGTCAGGCTTAAACTTATTTACCCGATTACAAATGCCAAATCAGGGACCTTACTGTGATTAAGTATATATGAGAAACCTTATTATCCGGAGCCCGCCCAATAGACTATTAGGGCTTGAATGCATTTGACAGATTATATACGCTGGATTAGAAAATTAATTGATTCATTTTTTCATATTTATATGTGTGTGTGTTTGCATAATTTTTTTTATGAATTATTTTTAAATTAACCTGCATTTTTTTTTTATCTTTTCAAAACAATTTTGTATCATGGATATAAATATTTGATTGAGTTAAAATTTAAATACTAAATAATTTAATTAGTATATAATTATTATAAAATTATAATAATTAGTATAAAAATTTCGTAATTTATTGTATTTGAACTATATTAATATTCTGATTTAATTGAGTTATTTTTCATCATTCATATATTTGATTTTTATTGAATGTATGCTAAAATAATTTTAAATTTATATTCGAGATATGTGAAAAAAATTTTATGAGATCAAAGAGATCATTAATAAAAGATTAAAATATTTAATCAAACTATAAATATAAAATATATATTTTATATTACTTCTCCAGTCGATATTTAAATGGTAGATCAAACGTAGTCGACGTTGAAATAGTAAATTAGACTTTTAAAGACGTAAATGATCATAACACCGTATTTTAAATGTACGCAGAGACAAAGGTCGCTCAGACTTTTTTTTGCAGTGTAGGTTCTATATACATTTTACAATTGCGAACGTCTTATGTACGTTTTTGTACTTCGAATACATTGAAAAGCAGGTTTTAATATTCATTTACGTCTTCAAAGGTCCAATTTGCGATTTCAATGCAAGTACATTAAATCTACGGTTGAAATTTAGACCCAGGTATTTGTATAACTATATTTTATATGAGACTCAAATATTTTAAAATGAAAACATAAAATTCCATTTGATAAATAGCTAAATTATGTAAACTTAAAACAAATTTTTCATTTTGTGGTTTAAACTTTACCGCTACTGGAACGACTGAGACGAATTAAATGTCAATTTGCGATTATCTCACTTTACAGAGTATCAAAGAAAACCTCACTGGGGGGTAGAGAAAACAAAAAAAGGTACTAGGCAGGAATAGTAAGAGATTAAAATAAAATAAAAATTAAAAACTGTCATAAAATTAAACGCAAACAACTTGAACAAATAAGTGTGTGATAAACGTATGATGGCGGTAAAAAATGCAAACTCTCACCCTAGTGTTTCTCGTCACTCTCGAGGCGAGAAATACATATCTTATTTACAAGCTGTGTCTTAAAAAAAAAAAAAAAAAAAAAAAAAAACTATACAAAATAAAAGAGATGACAAAGAGTGAGACGAGTGCATAAAAATGAATGAGAGAATAAGAGAATACATTTATGAAGGCTGGATTTAATAGAAGAAAAATGTTGTTGTTATAGTGACAGGTTAAAGTAAAGTTGAAAGACTCGTTCTTTTTATGATTTTATCTTTTATTATTCTAATATTTTTGACAATATGCGTCTTAAGGTCAAAAGTTCATAAAATATTTACGTCTGGAGTAGGAGGGATAAATGTGTAAGCCGATGATCACGTTCAATCCCCAAGTGAATCGAAGATTAATGGAATCAATGTGAAATTGGGTGCATAATATATCCACCTATGTATATATATGTGAATTAACGGATATATATGTGTACAGATTAAGGATATATAAGATAACTCAACTCGGAAATGATAGTAATGATGCAATAAAAATTTATAAATTAATATTTAATCGTATTATAACAATAAATAAAAAAATAATGGCACTTATATATCTATAAATATATATAGAAGAGGGTCAAATAAGGGAGACTAAAAAAAATTTTATTTCTTTTTTTTTCTGAATACGCTGTCTTTTACTTTTTACTTCAATTTATAAACATAAGATGAACTTCTAATTGTCCTAAACATTTTTTTTTCATTTTTCAGGCAAAATGGAGTATATATTATAAAAAAAACATAAAAATCAATTTTTAAGAAAAGCAGAAGAGTATAGTGGTCCGTGCATAAATTTAGTAGTAGATATGATTTTGAGCTCAATTTTCGAAATATTATGCGAGGGTAGTTCAAATTGCTCGATAATTATGGTTGAAGTCATAAATTGCGATTTCATACCCTTTGTTTCAAGGTAGATTTCTTTAGAAATCGGACTATTGCTATGAGTCTCATGATCGAATTATCAAAAAATTTTGCCACCATATATCTTATTTTACCTAGTAGAGTCAAAAAATACCATCCACTCAAAAGTTTATATATACGATATAACGCGCCCTGTCATCACGATAGCGCCCGCAATTGTTAACGGATCAATGATATTTTATACACTTATCTATTGGACGATTACTTTGATCAAGTTTAAAGATGAGCCCAATCGGTCGCCCGACTAGAATTTTTCATAAGGGCCTGGTGAGGTCCTTATCGGATTAACCTTATTTCAAATAAGCTCCCGATCAGGGTATCGTGACGAGGATCCTGATATGGATGTAACGCTTAAGACCCATGAGGTCCTTGTCGGGATTGCCTTATCAGGACCTTACCAGGATATCCTCATCACGCCCTTATCAGGATTACCTTATTAGTAATTATTTTTAAAAAAATATTAAATTGCAAAAAATAAATAAGAGAATTTTAATTCGATCGAGAATGTTATCTATTGTATTGAGAGCATTAATTAGAGGAAGTAAAGATATTTTTTATTGATGAAAAAATCCCGATAACTGCTGGGCTCGAACCTGCGTCCTTTCGATTTAAAGTCCTCGATGCTATCCACTGGGCTGACATACACAAGTGATCTTGAAAGTGTAAATATAATATTCATTATGATGTCAAAGAATAACTGATGAAGAAGTAAAAAATCTGTGCTACAATGATTGACGTGATTGTTATATAATATTCTTTTGTACTTTTTTAAATTTTTAACCTGTAAATGAAATATTTGAAGGAATGCGATAACTTTTTTTTGAATAAGGATATCCAGATATGGTCCTGATCAGGAACTCGTCAGGTTGACCCGATGGCAAATAACATTTTTAATAGAGATATCCTGACGAGGTCCTGATCAGGAACTCGTCAGGTTGACCTGATGGCAAATAATTTTTTTTTTAATAAGGATATCCTGATGAGGTCCTGAGAAGGAACTTGTCAGGTTTGCCCTAATAAGGCAAACCTTATATTAAACTGATAAGGTCCTTATGGTACTTCAGGCAAATCAGGAAGAAATTCTAGTCGGGCGATTGGTTTGGAAGTTGTGGGTGTTTGAAATTTTTGTTGATTTCCATAAAAATGATTTTTTTGGCTTTACCTTTAAATAACTTTTGAAGGGAAAATGATAACTCAATTCTGTAAAAAATATCTCACAATTTGGACGATTAGCTTTAATTTTCACCGTAATACTTGATTTTTTGAAACATATTTTATACAATTTGATGATATCGAAAATTTCACAAAAAATAAACGAAGCTTATTTTTGCAGCTTATTCTTCTAATAACTTCTACTAAATGATAAGGCATAACTCATTTCTTTGAAATTCATGTTTAAGCTTACAAAATAAGTATTAATTACACTATTGTAGCTTCATTATATTTATATAAGACATCTACCTTTCCATTTCGGGTAAAGCCGGATTTTTTTCAATTTTTATATTCTTCATTCAACTCTCAAAAAATTTAATTTCATAATTTGACAGCAATTTTGCTTACCTTTGTTACTGTCTTATTGCACAAACAGTAAGAAAATCTCAATTGAGAACGGTTATTAGATAATGTTGTCCAAGCTTTTCTCTGAAATAAAAGCCCTAAACGCAAAATAAAGACACAGACCCGATGCTTTACTCTATGAACTAGCAAAGTGCACTTAAATTTTTTGATAACTTCCATTTGTTTACGAGAAAAACTTGGACAAAGTTCCCATTTACCGTACAAGTGCAACAAAGATAGTACCGTTCATCCACTTGAGTGCGAATAGAGACACAAATGAAAACGCGTCTTAAAATAAAATTTTTTCAGCGGTCGATTTTGCCCCTGAATCGGAATAACGAAATTATTCCAAAAAATAATTTATAAATTTGAGGAAAGACAGCTATCTTGGAAAAATGAAAATTATGATAGAAAATTAGCAATAAAAAAAAAACGTTGAATTTTCGTAGAAACTTGAATTTGTGCCTATTAAAATAGGTGAGGATATTGCTATCGACAATAATAATAAAAAGAAAAAAAATTAATAAATAAATAAAAGAAATTCGAATTTAGTAGTAGCAATTCATATCTTGTCATAATATATCAAATGACTAATCCATCAATTTTCTTCGTTCTATGTCTTATTTTGTGTTGTCAAGCTGAAACGTGAAAGTACTTGCGGGGCGATAGAAGATAGAGTTTAACAGACTGAGGCGTACTAACGAAGTTTGTACACCTCAAAGAGACCGTCGTGTTCCCACGAGATCAATTCTAATTGGATCATTCCAGTCGCACTTGAGGATGAAAGAAAAAGTAAAAAAGATATATATGTTGCTTCAAGGTACATTTTCTTATCTATACGATCAATAATACATTTTTGCACACCTCAAGGACGAACGCGCTTTGTTTGCTTTACGATCAAAATTATTTTTTCGACTAATTCCTTACATCAAATCATCTCTATGTCTACACTCTGTTGATTACACGAAAATGGTTTTAATTGTATACTAGTGCAAAGACAATTTATTACGTAATAAATCTCATCATGTATTAAACCGATTCATGATTTCTTTGATTTAAGAGAAATTATTTTAAAAAATTATCCCACGCTATTTAAAAAGGAAATCGAAAATTGCGATGAGGAAGTTATTAATATTAATACTAAGACAGCTGCCCAATTTCAAAACACAGTAAATGACAAATTTTTCGAAATCGATTTTTTAGTATTTTTAGCTCCAGTGGAATCTTATGAACATGATTCGATGCATATTTTAAAAATTTTATTTTTGTCAGTTACCTTTGGCAGTGTTACACATGTGTTTTGAAATTGGACAGCCGAAGAGCTCAAACTTTAACAGTGTTTTTTTTCCGCCATCTTGAACAAAATTTTCCATATGATTTTTGAAAAACAAAAAATGTCGATTTTTTTTAATCGGTTTATATATATTTTTAAAAGTTAATAAGGCTTATAATTAAAAATATTTTATTACCAAAAGACGAACATTGAAAAATTAATTTTTTTAATTAAATGGAACTGTTTAATGTCAGTGTTTTCTTTTATTTCAAACACGCATTTAACTTGTTTAAGATGAGAGCCTGTGCGTTTAGAAACAATTAAACTTGTTGTAAAGGGAGTAAAACATACGCAAGTATGCTGGAAACTACGTTAACCAAATTAAATTGAAATGGAGTATAAAGAGGAGGGCTGGTAAACGTGGATGTGGGTGCGAGTGAGGGTATGAGTGTGGGTAAAGGTTGTGATAGAGAAAGAGGTTAAGTTTAGAAGCAAGTAGCGTAGGAATGAAGGAATGGAAGGTTGACCAAGTGTGAGAACGTGCATGGTCTATATCTTCGTTAAGAGAGTAAATGGAGGGTTAGATTTAACGGCTGCATCGGCTTTTCCTTCGGCTTCAACATATCTCCTTTCACCTTTTTTTTCCCTTTTCAATTTTTTTATTTTTTTTATCTCACACTTTTTACTGCATACACTTCTCTTTAATTCTTGTTCACTTTAGCCTCTTATACTTAAAGCGAAAATTTTTTACATCATAACTTTTAATAATATTATAATCGCGTACTCAATATTTATATTTCCTATAAATTTAAAAACCTTTTTACCATCATTTTTATTTATTTCGATTGAATACTTTCGCTCTTTCAATTTAAATTGCTTTTAATTTCCCGCTATAAAAATTTTCAAAAAAAGGGAAGTTATTAGTTTCGGTCTGATTTTCGAAAATCGAATTTCTAACAGATCTTAACGTTTTGAGGTCCTAGAAGCTATTCTGACCATTTTCAGATGGACGTCTCCTTATTAAGAAAATTATAATAATAATAATAACTAACACGTCATGGTGCTGTCGAAGATAAAAATACTCCCGTTTTTTAAGCCTTTGACTCACAGACTTTTGGAGCAAATGTTCTTAAAGATTCTGAACATCCGCCATGTTGCGGTTTTTCCCGAGAACAATATCCGGAGGAGGTTTGCGGTGGGGTCGAGAGTAAAAATACACGGAGAGAAATTAATTAATGTATCTACACGGAAAGAACGAGATTGGACTGGGTACAATGTCGGATGGTACTGAGTCCCATCTGGTGTGAAAAATATTTACACATTGGACCTGCTACAATCTACATTGTAGTGGCTACAATGTACATTTAACTCAGTCCAATCTGAGATTGTACTCAGTTCCATCCAAGATGGGGCTGCGTAACATGGGACTGAGTCGAATCCCGCGTGGTGGTGGCTACGATCTTACATTGTAGTCAGTCCAATCTATAGGATGGTAACCAGTCCTATGTTACCGATGGGACCTATTTAAATCTAACATTTATTCAGTTACCATGCTACATTTAACTGACTACAATGTAGGATGGGACTCAGTACCATCTCACATTTATAAATTTAATGCCGTTAAAGGTTACTTTATTTGAATTTACATAGTTTTATTTTTCAGTGCAGTACAAGTGTTCATGTTCATTTGCATATTTTCATCTTTTTTAATTTATATGTGTTTATTATTAGAGTAAATTATTTTCAATTTTTATTCTTTTAATTTTTAAAAGGTAAGTTGCTAAAAGTATCGAATTTTAAACAATTGAATAACGTTTTACATTATCTCAAACACTTTGTCTTCAAACTAATCATTCTTTTTTTTTATTTATTTAATTTATTTTGTATGACGATTAAAATAATTAATGATACTGAAGTTAGCCGACGTCTAATAATTTTTGGATTTTTTTTTAAGCGAGAAATTATGAAAGAAAAAATATTTCCAAAAATTGCACTTATAGTCTTTTAAATTTTCTACATGTGCATATTTTTAGTTTTTTTTTTTTTTATTCAAATTTAATTGTTCAAAAAAAATCAAAAAATTTTTAATTGTCTGCTAAATTCAGGATCGTAGATAATTAAGCATATTTTAAATATTAAAAAAGGTTATGCACAATAAAAGTTTAAAACTTTCTCAATTTTTATTTACTAAGTATAGTTTGAATTTTTATGAATTTAATATATTAAATTAATATATTATATATATTTTATGAATTTAATATATCAAAAATATATATTAAATTCATAAAAATTCAAACTATACTTAGTAAATAAAAATTGAGAAAGTTTTAAACTTTTATTGTGCATAAACTTTTTTAATATTTAAAATATGCTTAATTATTTACGATCCTGAATTTAGCAGACAATTAAAAATTTTTTGATTTTTTTTGAACAATTAAATTTGAATAAAAAAAAAAAAAACTAAAAATATGCACATGTAGAAAATTTAAAAAACTATAAGTGCAATTTTTGGAAATATTTTTTCTTTCATAATTTCTCGCTTAAAAAAAAATCCAAAAATTATTAGACGTCGGCTAACTTCAGTATCATTAATTATTTTAAGGCCCCATCTTGGATGGAACTGAGTACAATCTCAGATTGGACTGAGTTAAATGTACATTGTAGCCACTACAATGTAGATTGTAGCAGGTCCAATGTGTAAATTTTTTTCACACCAGATGGGACTCAGTACAATCCGACATTGTACCCAGTCCAATCTCGTTCTTTCCGTGTACTATACAAAAATTGTAATTTTAACTATCTAAAATGGTAATAACATTTTTCAGTGGTTATAATAATTAGTATTACTAATGAAAATGATAACAGTTACAATTGATGATGGTAACGGTTACTATCGAAGATGCTAATTGTAATTACTAAAAATTATAATTGTTACAATAGAAGATGGCAACTCTTACCATTCAAAGTTGTAAAAATTCTTAACTAAGAATGTGTGTGTGCTCGCGCGTGTGTGTGCATGTGTACGTGCGTGGGTATATGTGGTCGCGCGGGTGTGTGCGCACCCGTGTGCATGTGTGTATGCATGTGTGCAGGTAAGTGTGCGCGTGTGTGCTTATGTGCGGGTAAGTGTGCGCGTGTATGCTTGTGTGCGGGTAAGTGTGCGCATGGATGCGGGGGTAAGTGTGCGCATGTGTGTGGGTAAGTGTGCACATGTGTGCAGGTGTGCGGGTAAGTGTGCGCATGTGTGTGGGTGAGTGTGCGACCCCTTATTTATGTACATGTGTGCGTGCATGTGCACGTGCGTAGATTTATGTATGCATGCATGTGTGTGTGTGTGTGTGTGTGTGTGTGTGTGTGTGTGTGTGTGTGTGTGTGTGTGTGTGTGTGTGTGTGTGTGTGTGTGTGTGTGTGTGTGTGTGTGTGTGTGTGTGAAATTAATCACTTCCCCAGTTAATCAAATTACACATAGACAAGCGTCAGACTATAACGTTCATATTTTAATTTTTTATTAGCTTAGATGGTCATCATTATTTTGGCTGATAGTAACCATTACCATCAGGTTATTGAGAATTACGATTTTTTATAATAGTAGTAATTATTTAAGATAATAACAGTTAGAATTTTTGGTTATCATAAATAATTGTAAACTACCATACAAATAGTAGACACTACCATTCAGATTGTTTATTTAATAATTTTAATGATATTATCAATCATATAATTCAGTTTAAAAATTGTACTATAACTTGATGGTAAGTTTTACCATAAAATTTTCTCCGTGTACTCCTGTTCTTCGAACCTTTGTCCTACTGACTCGAAATTTTGAGCAAATGTTCCTTATCTTCATAAGCATCCGCCATGAAGCAATCTCTCTCGATCAAAATTGTTGAAGGAGGGTTGCAGCGGAGTCAGAAATAAAAATAATTCCGTTTTTTGATTTAAGTCCTGCGGACTTGAAATTTGGAGCGAATGTTTCCTACGTTTCTGAGCATCCACTTTGATCAAGTCTGTTTTTAAAAATGATTTTCAAAGGAAGATTTGTATGTGTGTGTATGTGTGTGTGGATAATGTTGAATACATCACAAGTTTTACTCTCAACTGAACGTTACCTCAAAATATGTAACAACATTTATAACCGCTGTAGTAATGTACTGAGTTTATTAGCATTAAAATTATTCATGTATAAAATAATATGATTTATCTACAACAAAGCCATTTTATACACTTTAACGATATCATTTAATTAATAATAACTATGTACATATACAATATTTGATAATATTGAATGTACTAATTTATTTGTATGATAAAATCAAACAAGCCACATGACTGATATTTAAATTTCGAAAATATCCAATTAATTATTGAAGATCGATCAAATCTTCAATAGCTGCATTAACGTGGCACTCGAAAAGAAAATTATAGGAACTTTTCCTATATAGGAATTGTTCCCATACTATTATAGGGATGGTATCCATAATATACGGGAACCATTTCTATATCATCAAAAAAAATTTATTTACAAAATAGTGAAGAAATTTCTCTCATGATTTATGGAGAGATTTAAATAAAGCTTCTTCGACGATAAATTTGTATTGAAACACTAGATTAAGCTTATAATAACCCTTACTATGCAGGGATAACTTTCATGCACGAATAAATGGAAAGTATTCAAGCTTATGATTCCACACTTTTCTCTAAATTAATATTTTTATGATAGTGTAGGAACCATAGTTATACTATTATAGGAATAGATTCTATACTATTGTGGGAATGATTCCCATAATATTATAGGAACCATTTCCATAAATTATAGAAATCATTTCTATCATTATAAGAATAATTCCTATAATATTATTGGTTGCATTCCCATAATTATAGGAACTGTACTAATAGTTATGGAAAGCGTTTCTATAATTATAGGAACTGCTCCCATAAATTGGACGGATTTTTGCAATAACGTCAATAACGATAGAAGAAATGGGTACCTGAGAAATTTGTACTAATAAATATTTATAAATCATAACTTGTTATTTTCACACATTTTTTTTCAAACATTTTGAGAAGTATAGGATTTATATTTATATACACTGTAACGAAAGTGAAACTGGTTTTAAAAACATCTAGAAACAATTTCCCTCTTCTTATTGAATAGAGATGCGACTAGATTCAGTCAGTCAGATATTGACAAGTATAGTTGTTTATATACAAACAACATCTTGTATCTAAATACACATTCTCTTCCTTGCCGTTCTTTTACCGGTGTAATTGTGGTGTTGCTATTTATAATTTAATTACGTTGGTATTGTAATGTAAGTGATAATAATTTATAAGTTATTAGTTATTACAATACATAGAAATGTTTTTTTATTTTTCTCGGTCATGGTCTATTTTACGAGTTCTCTCAAGTAATATTGCATATTAATAATAATCTGGTTACCTTAGATATGTTATTCCGACTTCCACCTCGTCTTAACCTGTATTCTCTATTCCTTTTCTCTTTCCCAAACTTCCCTACTTAACAATGCGGCTGGAGCCAATTTTCTATTCTGTACCACATTTGCCTACAATTGTGCAATCGTAGTGTGAACGAGAAAACCTTCAGAAAACCCGACCAGTAGAGTCATTCACTTTACTAGTGATTTCTCCTTTGTTACTGAGTTCTTAATATTAAGTACCCAAGCGAGTTTTCGAACCAGAGCTTACGGAGTGACAAATTTACACCTTGTCAACTCCATCGTTGATGTCAGTTGTATCACAATTTTTATCTTTTACTTAAATTCACACCCGAATTATCTCAATCGTGATAAATTTTTTTTTAAATTCAATATAATTATAATTATAAAAATATTTTTTTAATGGTGATTGAAAAATTGTGCATAAATTGATTGACTTGAGTTACTAATAATTTGTCAGCAAGTTATTGGTGAGAATTTGATATGCGCTCAAGTGATAAAAATTGTATATGTCAGACATAAACTAATCTTTAATAACATAAATTAATGTCAGTTGTGTTAATTATGCATACGGAGTATTCGATATCAGGGTGTGTTTTATAAAAATTGATAATGTTAATTTGAACCATAAAATAAAGTAAAATTAGAAGCTTTCCAGGTCAAAATTTTTTTATTTGCTATATATAACATATATTTAGATAATGGCAAAATAAATATTTAGTTGTCATGAAGAAATAACATTTTAGTGAATTAAATTTCCGTGTAACTTGATGATAGTTGAGTCAACCGAATTTTATTTAATTTAACGTCAAATATTGGGAAAGTATTTTGAAATATGTTTTGTGGACATAAACATTTCTATGTAGCTACTTTTTCGTAAATATTTATTTCTTACGAGTACTGATAATAAAGTTGAATCATATATTAGAGTATTTTGAATTATTAAGAAATTACTCTGAAATTAAAAAAAATTTATCTGACACGAGAGAACCCTCGTTGAAAGACGGCTATTAAACTTAATCCTTATCGGTCACATGGGATCCAAAAGAGCCCATGCAATTTCAAACTCAAAATATGTTCATAACTATTTTGTTTTTAAAACAAGTCGTGGATATCTTTTTTGTAGAAAATTTGAAGTGTTACAATAACCGGGTCTGTTTTAAATCAAATAAACCCGAGTCGAAATTTAAATCGTAGATTGAATGTACAAGACGTTGAAAACGTAAACTCAACCTGTGAAGACGTAAATAGTCGTAAAACGTATCTTAGACGTAGTTGACGTACGAAAACGTAAATAAGACTTGCGTAATCGTAAATTGTAGATACAATCTTTCAAGACTGGCAATAAAACGATTAAACTATATCGGAAACATTTTTGTCTACAAGCTTCTAGGTAGTCTGTAAGATTCAAAAAAGCTCGAGAAACTGGGCATCGCTAAAGTTATCTCCTGCAAGGCTCAAAATATTTTTCTACAGCTGCTAAGAATTTTTATTTCTTGTCTTCTAGCTGCTAGACATGTCTTTGGGCAATGAAATGTTTCCGATATAGTTTAATTTTTTTATTCTACGTTTTTAAAGGTTGTATCTACGATTTACGATTACGCAAGTCTTATTTACGTTTTCGTAGGTCAACTACGTCTAAAATACGTTTTATGACTATTTGCGTCTTCAAAGGTTGAATTTACGTTTTCAACGTCTTGTACATTCAATCTACGATTAAAATTTGACTCGGGAAAATTTTAAGTTATTTCTATTCAACTTTACTTTTTATTTGAATTCAATGAACGTGTGAAATTTGATCGAGTTTTGCTTGTACTATTCCTCATTGAGACTTTTTTCAGACTTGTTTTTAATAATTTGCAGTCTGATTTTGTTCACCTCTTTTTTTTTTCAAGTGGCCCATCATCATATCTCCTTTCCTATTTTCTCAAAAAAGTCTACAATAATTAAAAAGAAAAAAAAATCCAAATCATTATTTTCTTAACAAACTTATTTTGCTTCACATTATGATTTTTTTTTTAAATGCTATTGCTATCGATTACTTTTTTAATGATGGAAAAAAAAAGTAACAATAGTGAAAAAAAATTACGCGATCGCTAAGATTTCTAAGGAGGTTGTTCGCCCCCACCCCTCCTCCTTCTATTCATCACTAAAATGGTATCTGTGAACTTTTGAACAAGCGATTTTTCTTACGATAGCAAAGAAAATAATTGAAAACACTATTAAGCGTAAAAGATAGTGATAATTTTTATTACGAGCCATTATATTATTATTTATTTCATAAAACTTTTTTGCATAGTTATTTATTATGCTCTTTTATATTCTTTGTTATAACACGAGATCGTGGATAATATATTTAACATAGTTGTGTACACAGGATTTGAGGTTCGTTATTGCAGCAGTGGGTTTGTGAATGAGCTTGTGAGTAAATAAAATTACAAAAACTTAAAAAAGAGTAAATAAAAGAAAGGATTGTACAAAGATGTAAAGAAAATGAAAAAAATAAAAAATCCACCGAATAAATAAAAAGTACTTCTGAGGTTAAATAAAATAAAAAAGGGTAAGAAGAAAAATAAGATAAGTAAAAAAGATAAAAAATGTAAAAACACAAGGCAGAAAGTGAAATAAATAAAATAAAATGAATGAGATAGCAAAGGATAAATGCATATAAATGTCGTCTGTAAAAATCGAGTCAAGGTTCTGAAAGGTGTAAGGTTGTATGAAATAAAATAAATAATAAAAACACAAGAGAAGAAAACTCATGAGAATTCTTTTTCCCAACGTGACGGAATGACAAAAGAAAGAAAAGCTGTTTGAGCGTTGTAATATAAGAAAAATAAAGTGCATGAATCTCTGCGCTGGGACTCATGATTTTATTTTTATTGTAAAAAAAAAAATTGTTAGTTATTTTCTCACGGTTTTTATTTTTTATAACTTTTTTCATTTTTACGACCAGTGGTTGCCGAGAATGCGGAGTATTGAAATTTTTTTATCCATGAGATCAGACGTAGAAACGGGTGGAAACCCATGACAATGATTGTCGATATGGCATACGAGAAAAATATTATATTTCGAGGCAGATATATACTATTTCCACTGGGAATTATGGCTTCAATACTATATGAGCTCGTAACATCCGAGTCGAACGTGTGTATTATATCCTTCTTTCGATTTTTTGCCAGTCAGTCTAGTCTCTCGAGGCTAGTGTACTACATTATCAGTACAAGTGATTCATAAGCACTTTCATTTGCTCAATCTTCATATATTTTTTTCGTTTTTACTTCATTTCTTCTATGGAAACAGTTATTTGTCGATAGAAAATTTTATTCTTCTCATAAAATATTAATTCTTTAGATTTCCCATAAGGTTTTCTCTCAAGCTAATTTTTCATCATTTTCTTTATATATTTTCTGTAATTTCATTGTTAACGACTTTTATTGTGTGGTTTTGTATTTTTATGAAAATCTAGATTTTAAAAATGCATCAAACATTTCAAAGAATGAAAAAATTTTTACTGATATTATTTTTTAATTCAGAAGTAAGCAAAGTTGTAAAAAAGTTATGTTGCAAACTATTTGCTAACATCATTGTTGTATAATGTACATTAAATGTAGAGAAATTTCAGACGAAAGTCAACATTGCCCTGGAAAAGTAAAGAAAAAATAAAGAGTTTTGGAACAGAATATTGTGTGGCAAGAAGTGAAATAGCGTCAAGTTGGTATAAAGCAACCACCAACTTCACACTGTGTGTAAATACAGTTCACTTTGAGCGACAAAACTTTTCATAATTAGCAGTATTGCTTCAGTCGAGTTTTAATACCATGGAATCAGTATAAACAAGATAATTTAGGACCAATAGTGAGCGGCTGCTAGCGTATGTGCTCTTCGCTATAAAGAGCTTAAAGGTTACAAATGTAAATAACGCAAACCACTCTGTCGACCTATAATCATTAACTGAAGCTTCGCTTTTAGCGTTCTGGTTAGGGCATTGAATAAATAATAATATACTCTCTGCGCAATTTTAAGTCAATAGCAATTCATTCACAAACTGAATTATATTTAAATCGAAATTAGATCCACTAAATATTTCATCCATTAAAAAAATAATGATTTTTTTAATCGTATAGTTATACAATGTAAAAAAGGCGGTGTTAAAATAAACTCGTACCGGTGAAGTGGTGCTACTTAGCGGTGTTAAAACGGTGTACATGCAAAGTAAATCAACTTC
This sequence comes from Microplitis mediator, assembly GCF_029852145.1. Lineage (NCBI taxonomy): Eukaryota > Metazoa > Arthropoda > Insecta > Hymenoptera > Braconidae > Microplitis > Microplitis mediator. The sequence continues at coordinate 8,686,316 of NC_079972.1, forward strand.
GAGCGGAAAACAAAGGTGTGAGTATAAGTCGCGTTACTAATTCTAAAACGACTTATATTTTTATACGCCCTTTTGACTTTAGGAAACTCTAAAGCCAAAAGGGTGTATAATTTTTGTTTCATTGCCAATCGTTTTGTAGGCTAATTTTATTGCTGAAAATTGAAAAAAAAATTTTGAAAGCCAAAAGGGCGTATAGCTGGAATTATACGCGCTATTGGCTTTCAAAAAAATTTTTTTTCAATGTTTAGCTTTGGAATAAGTCTACAAAATGATTGGCGTTAAGAAAAAAATTGTACGCCGTTTTAGTTTTAAACTTGGTGACTAAAGCCAAAAGGGCGTACAAAAATATAAGTCCTTTTGGAATTTGTCACGTGAAGTGTTTTAAGATCTACTAATCACGAAAAAAAATAATATTTCGTTAAAATTACAAAATTATCGTCAATTATGATAAAAACAATTTATTACTTATAAAATAAGCGATGCCACTAAATCTATGGAATTCTCAGTATTCTCGGTGTTGAAATTTAACACCGAAAGCGGTATTAAAATAACACCGCCGTCAGTGTAAATACTTTTTACCGGTGTTAAAACAATTTCCCGGTGTTGAAATATTTTTCGGTGTTGAAAATATTTTACTTTGTGAATATTTTTGGTCACTCGATTATTAAACATGCAGTTGAACATCGTTTTTATTAATTAATTAAATTTATGGTGATTGAAATGGTGGGCGACAAATTGTGTAATTTTTAAATAAATTACGTATGACATAAATAATCATTTAAATAAATACACAGCAAAATTGAAATTTTTTCACGGAAAAAAAGAGTTTCGTTCTCATAAGAAAAGACGGGATAACGAAAAATTTTGTTATACTGACCAATATGATTAGCTTACGGTAACAAATAAATTTGTTATAATAACAAATGAAATTGTGTCGTAATTAAGAAGCTTATTTGTTATGAGTACAAATGATATCAATATCATCGTATTTCAAAGCAAGCATTTGTTACTCTAAGTAATCTTAGCTTGTGGGGACAAAAATTTTGTCAGTTCTACAAATTCATTTTGTTATTTTAACAAATCACTTTTTTTACTGCAACACAACAGTTTTGCTGCAGTTACAAACCATTGCTAGGCGCCACAAACGATTTGCTAGCGTTACAAAAACGTTGTAGTCATAACGAATGCTTCGTTATCCGTATATTAAGGCAGAAATTTGTTACTGTAAGTTATCTTATCTTGCGGTTACAAAAAATTTTTTTCCGTGTTTATATGTAATACATTTTTTTTTTAATTTCTATGCATGGAATTTTTTTTACACCGATTTAACACCGTCAAATTACACCGCTTCTTTTATTTTAACACCGCGTGGTGTTAAATTTGATTCTATTTTTAACAGCGCTCTTTTTACAGTGTAGCCCCGTGTTCATAATTACCCTACTTTTTCCTACATATACATTGGGTGTTTGTAAAAAAATATGCAAATAAAATATTTGATGCCTTATTAAATTTTAACGTTGGTACATTTTTTTACCATCAAATTTTTGATATCGGGTATTCAAGCATTGAGTTTATTTATTGCTAGTGGATTTAAATTATTATGAAAGTATTGATAAAAACTATAAATCAATTCCAAGTTTTAAATAAAAAGACCAAAATAAAATCTTATCAAAACCAAAATACAAAAAAAAAGAATAAAAATTTTTTCACTTCCGAGACGTGATTTCACGTTCAAAGGCTCGCAGCCTTTGAACCCACAAAGCTAGAGACCTGCAAAATTTACCAGCTACATAGTTCGCATTATCGAAAATCGATATATCTATCAGGAAACCCAACACCGCGACTTTGATTATTCAAAAAAAAAAAAAAAACATAATAATAAAAAAATTTCTTTCACTGCCACACGAATCCACATCACCAAATAACCAACAAAAAACAATTTCTCCATTTCATATACATCTCTCACAAATCAATGTTGAGAAAAAAATAATAAATTCAATGAGAAAAAAAAATTTCACCCACTCAATAACTAATAATAAAAAAAAACTGAATAAAATCTCCGAACAAAGGACATTCAAAATTAAAATAAAATGGCACATAATGGCGTCGTGGTATACGAACTAAAGACCCACCGAGCGTTAAAATTACCTTCATATTAGGCGCGGGATTCAATAATAATTGTGATAAAAAAAAAAAATAAAATAGTAATAATAATAATAATAATAATAATAATAATAATAATTCGCGAGTAACAAAACCGTGACGCAGGGACGGTTGTGAGTGCAGAAAGGAAATCAAGCGTCTATTAAGCCTGACTGATTCAATTATTTGTTTTGCAGTTGGACTGGTGTTGCTGAGAGTTAAATCGAACAACAAGGAAATAAAAAATCATCACCATCGCACCACCACAATAATTAACAATTGAACGGTGTTATAATATAAAATAAAAATGAATAAATTTAAACTGACGATTGATTAAGAAGATATATCAAATCAAACAAGGAAACAGTGCAGGTGTAGCTGTCATAAAGACATATATTATAATAATATTATGTAGCAGATGTTAGTGGTAAGGCTGCTGTTATTCATTAACAAGTGGGTCCATATCAAGTTAAATGTGTTGGAGGATGGACCATACAATTGCGTGGGAGGATTCGACGATGAATACTACTATTAGGACAACTGTTACATTTGAAACTACAAGTACAACTACAACTACAGGAACCACTACAGATAGAATTGGAAATGATGCAAGTATTTCTGCTACAACAACTGCTGCTATTGGTATGGAAGAGCAACATGAAGAGGATGCGATCATGTCCTCGGTTTGTCCGTGCCAAGTATTGGTAGTTACCAAACCGATAGACAGAGTTATAGAGGGCGGATGCATTGACCACTAAAGCATCCTGCCTAATTTTCTGAGTGTGTTAAAGGAGGAGGAAAAGGGGGGATTTGAAAGAGGAGACATACGAAGAAGGAGGACGTGGGAAAACAGCAGAGATCAAGACTTGTGCTGGAGAACAGAATGCATCATAGTACTAGCGGTTATTCGAATAGTGGTGGCGGTGGTGGTGGTCCACAAGAACGTGTCCACCAAGTGTCGAGAGCTTCGGGTACCCCTGCCACAAATGTAGATGCTAAGTGCCCGTATGAGAGCTATCATGCACCTATACCGGATTGCTGCGCTGCTGCGGCAGCTGCTGCGGCTCAGGATCCATACCCACGACCACCTAGTGGCTATGACACGAGATTCTTTGAGGACTGCCGTATAAGGACGCCTTATCCAGATGAAAATACTCAGGTACTATTTTATTATTATTATTGTTTTTTTTTTTCGCAGCTCTTACTGTATTTTATTGTTATTCAATGATAATTAGCGGATAGGGAATTTGTTTTTCTGTTAATTTATGAGTAATATGTTACGTAGATTTATACTCAATGTATGACAATATATACACTGTAAAAAATCGGGGGTGAGTTCGTAGTAAATATGGATTTTATTTCAATCCGCATTCACTTCGTCATCCAGAGTTTCCGAGTTCAAAGAAAAAAAAAAAAAAAAAAAAAACTGCGTAAACGGAGTAAATAGGAAATTTTTTTTTTAGCAGAGTGATTTAATCTGCGTTCATTCAAAAATTTTTTTTTTTTCACTCAAAGAACTCGAAAACGTAATTTTCAATTTTTTTAGTTTGACAATACCTTTGATTACATCGGTGTTTTTAAACTTAAAAACGGTACGTTTTATACCTACCTTGAAAAATTCAAGACATCGAAAATACTTAATAGACAAGCGTTATCAGAATTTTTATTTACGATTATGTTCTAACAATCAATGTAATCAGGTAGAAATCAATGTCAATGATTAAAATAAGGATTTCAATGACTTTTGACTAAGAGCAGAGCTTTAATATATAATGTTAAAAAAGGTATTTTGTCGCTTTTTTTGTTGGTATTACTATTTAAATTAAACAACGAATTGCATTACATCATGTGGTGATCGAAAAAAACCATAAGGACGAAGAGTTGGTATGATTTTGAACACATTTCAGTACATTATATTATGATTTATCCGGGAAAAATGGCATAAACTGATTTTTTTACACTTTTTGTCATCGATATCTTTTGAACCAATCAACCGATTTTGAGGTTTAGTATTGCAATCGGCGCATTTTATTGAGTTCGAAGGCTGATAAAATTAAAAAATTGATCGATACCTTCATTTCAAAGATCTTCGCAAAAAACCGTTTTTTACCATGTCTTTCTCCGACGATATCTCTCGAACGAATTAGCTGATTAGGACGGTTAAGGCGGCAATCGACGCGTTTTGTTAAGTTCTAAAACTGGTTAGATTATGAAGCCGATTGTTCGAGTTTTTTTCTGAAAAATTAAGAAAAATCTTAAAAAAGAAATTTTTTTTCGTAATTCGCAAATATTTTTATTCCTCCGTGTTTGATAAATTTTTTATAATTTCGTTTTTAACTCTTTTATAGCCCTAGTTAAAATTTTTTTCAACTATTACGTAGATAAGTGGAATAACATAGAATACCTAAGCGTGTAATTAATTTTATTAAAATTTGGCTACTATGTACGAATCGTTTTTATCATTTTTGATAAAATTCATGGTGATTTTTCGATCATAGAAATAAAACACGTTCTATTTTCCGAAAAACGACAGAATCTTTGTTTCCTTTCTGTATTAAAAAAACTCAAACATTCTTGTAGTATAGATTTTTTATTAAACACAAGCATATATATCTTCTTTCCTATAAGAAGAAAGTGCTCTTCTAGTGCAATAATACTGATTGCTCGCAATCTTGAAAAAAATTTAATTTTCTCAATAATTTTTTTAAAATAAATAATTTAAATAATAAATAAATTAATAATCTTGATTTCCAAATATATGTCAATATGGGCAGATTTCAAGTTATCAATATATTTGTTAATTACTTCAATAAATGTTTAAATATTTCAATTAAAATAAATACAGTTATCTATATTACTACTATAATTATTATTAATTAATAATTATTTTATTACATATAAATTTAATAAGTAAAAAATTTATAAATTTATAAATCTATTCATTCAAATATATATTTGAATACTATTGATTAACGATGATAAAAAATGGAATGTCATTAAATCATTCCCAATATGTGATTGTGAGAATTATTTGAAACGCTATTTGAAGCACTTTCATAAATACATAATTAAATTAACTAATTAAATTAATTACATAATTTTATTATGAATTTTTTCTCAGAGCTTATATTACAATAATAATAATAATAATAATAATAATAATAATAATAATAATAATAGTAAATATTAATAAAAATGGTAATTAAATTAACTTTGAAGTCATTATGCCGAAATTTTGATGTATAGAGGTGCTTTTTTGCTTTTTTTTTATTTTAATTAAATAATGGGGTAGTAATTATGATAAGTGAGAAGAGGAATAGCTGGAAAAGAAAGGGTTTGAAAGTGGAAAGTAGGAGAGTGGAGGTTAAGGAATAAAAGGGTATAAAAGATAAAAGATCAAAGGATGAAGGATAAAGGACGCAGGATAAAAGAGAGTAAGTTAGGTAGCATTTAAATGGTATGAGGAAGTGAAGAGCTTTAGGCACTCTTCACCGTTCAAGTGAGACAAGTACCGTCCTATTCTGCAGCGGTTATTTGGAGGCAGACGACGAAAGCACTCGTTGCTGTCGATGTACAAAACACACCGAATTCCTCTTCCAGCGAGCAAATGTCTATTAACGTTGCTTCGTGTCATGTGATGTGAACATGAGTATACTTCAAATCTCACTTTATGTATACATGTATATCTAAATATATATATATGCCTGTCACCAACGACAAATTTAATGTGCTCCAGGCATTTATATGAACAGTCAATGACTAAATTCTATCCAGTTCGATTACCTAATTAACTTTATTATTAGCTTATTGTCAAACAGTAGAGTCTATAATCTACTTTATGTTAACATTCATTTTACACAATCACTTTACACTTGAACTGATTGAGTGTTAATATTATTACGCTTTTTTTTTTATTTCAAAGTATAATATTAATTTATACTGTACTATACGATGGCTTTGATACACTTCAAAGGTTTAATGTTTTGCAACTTGAAGGATGTGCGGTCAAGTTGCCAGAGTGGGGATAGTCAGTGGCTGCCACGTGGTAATAGGAGAGCCATGTTAACGTGATTACAAAAATATATAGTTACACACTTAGTATAGACTTAAGGCTGCATTTTAATTATTAGCAGTGCAGCCAGATCGTGAGATATTTTTGCCCCTTCCCGGGGTAAAATAGCATGGAATGTAATACTGGGAGGGGGGGAAAATATCCCACGATTTGGCCACACTGATTATGAGTTATTAATTAATTTAGTGCGGCATGATTTTTTTTCGGCTAAAATCATTATGAATTTTTTTTTCATTTCTATAGTTTTTTTTAAACTTCCCGCTAAGAAAATTAGAAATTTTCAAAAATTCGGGAAGTTATTGGTTTGCGTCCGCTTTTCGGAAATCAAATTTCTATCAAATCTTGACGTTTTGAGGTTCTAGGAAGCTATTCTGACTAATTTCACGGTGATGTCCGAGTGTATGTGTGTACGTACGTACGTATGCATGTATGTAAATACCTGTATCTTTTAAATGGATTGTTAATATCTAGCAGCTGTGAAAAGTTGAGCTCTATCGATCAAGTGCGTTCGAAGATATTCCAATAATAAAATTTTTTCAAAAATGTTTTTTTCTCGAAGAGCTCGAAAATGTATTCACAATAATATTTTCGAGCTCAAGGAGCTCGGAAACAGCGGGAAGTTTTGGGGCTGGCCCGCATGGTCAACCGATAGACCGATTTTTTTTTTTTCAATTCATCTTTTATATTTAAGACCAAATACAGTCGAATTCCATTAACTCGGAACATCTCTTCAATCTTGACCCCCACTACGAGCTACTTGTCGGAAATTTATTCAAGTTTTTAAAGCCGCCCTTCAATTTATCATGCAATCATGGGTATTTTGAAGTTATGTTCAAGCTTTATTTTTCTGGAAAGAGTTATTAATTAAAACTATTACATACAATTATAACGTTACCTTAATAAACTTAACCGTGATAACGATCGTTTAAAAGACTATATACGTTAAATTTACATAGTTTAGTAAAATAAAGATGATCAACTATAAATGGGACGAAAATTGCAGTGTAACTTCTAATGGACTATCAAGTTAACGTTCCAATAAATTTATGATAATATCAAACAGCTCATGTTCCGGATTTGTTATTGTTTAGAAGCTTACAAAGCGTGAAGCGTTAGAGAGATTATTTGTCTTCAGTAAACGATCCAATATTGTTTAGTAGGTGTTTTGTGTCTGTAGTAATTATTCTTAAAATAAACTAAAGCTTGCAAGTAAGCGTAAACTTTACGAACTTTATTTCGGTAATGAAATTTGTTTGTTTGCTTTTTACTAAAGCTTTTGGATATTTTGACGTGTCCGACTTCCTCAAAATGAAAGTGATGTACATTTCAACCTCGCTATAAGACTATTAATGTTTCGTTTTTGAAAAAGAGAGATTGAATTTACTTCGCACATACTCTAAGTTCGTTTAAGGCAATTAGTGGGGGAAACTTTGCAGACAATTTTGAATAAATTGCGAAGAGTCTTGTTACCGGGAGTCTTATAGCGAAGTTGGGTTGTACATGCGAGTTGATTACTAATCATTCGATCCATAATTATATGTTTCTTATACTAATTTGTGCTTCCATAGCCAATAAATAAAATAATTATAGACTATTCATGTGAGTGTTCAGTTGCAGTAGTAAAGTCGGCTTATAGTCAGACAAGTTAAGGATTGGGTAAAACGGCTGACCTTGTCGGCCAACTCCAAAATTTTCCGCTATTTTTGAGCTTATAAAACGCTTGGACAAAAAAAAAATACTTTTCGCTGAAAAGAAGTAATTTTTGTCTGATGATATCTTTGGAACCAATCGGCTTATTTGCACTCGTGCTTTGAAGCGAGAATGTATATTTTGAGACATAGCTTTGATTACATTTTGAACTTGGAAACTACTCTGCGGAATGACTTCAAAATCTATTCAACTTTAAATCTTGATGAACCCTTTCGATTGTCACAAAGAAGGTTCAAATCATTTGATTCGTTCCAAAGATATCATACACGGAATAAAATTTACTGCTTCTGCAACAGGAAGCATTCATGCTGCAGCAACAGGAAAAAATCCTGTTGTAGCAACAGGATTTTCCTGTAGTTGCAACAGGAGGTAGCCATGTTGCAGCAACAGGATTAATATACTGTAGCTGCGACTTAATAGTAAAATATAATTACACAGTAAAAAATGTTGTGTCATTGCGTAAAAAAACTTAGTGTTAAAAATTTTTGTGTTAAATATTTAACACTTTTTTGGGTTGATTTAACAGAATAAATCCTAAATGTACACATAAAAGTGTTAAAAAAAATTGTAACACTAAGTTTTTTTACGCAATGACACAACATTTTTTACTGTGTAATTATATTGTACTATTAAGTCGCAACAACAGTATTAATCCTGTTGCTGCAACATGGCTGTCTCCTGTTGCAGCTGCAGAAAAATCCTGTTGCTATAACAGGATTTTTTCCTGTTGCTACAACAGGGTTTTTTCCTGTTGCAGCAACAATAGATTTTTTTCCGTGTACGACAGAAATTAGTCTACACACATGCACACACAGAAATACGCGCGCGTGAACTTCCATCTGAAAATAGACAAAATAGCTTCCTAGGAACTCATAACGTCGACATCTGATGAAAACTCGATTTTCGAGAATCAGACTATAACCAATAACTTCCCATTTTTTGAAAATTTTCATAGCGAGAAGTTGAAAATTCTAAGCTGATCCTGAAAATCAATGCATTGATCTTTTTTTTTTCTTTATTTAATCAGTTTTTTTCAAAAAAATTTTTCTGGATGATGAAAATGATTTTTTATTTATTTTCTGATCTAAGACCACTTTTTTATTGTAATAAAAATTGATGTAGTTTAATTTTTGAAACTGAAAAGAAAAAAAATTTTTTCATACTTGAATAGGTTAAATTAATTTTTCAACAATTAATTATTTGAATCTCAAATAACTGAAAGTATTTTTTAACAGCAGTAATAAAAAATTTCATTAACTAGTAAAAAAAGTAATTTATTTAGCTACATAACTCTTAAAAAAAAATATTACCTCAATGAATGGAGTAAAAAAAGGTAATAACAATTACAGTGAAATAAAAAAGAAATTTAAGACTTAAATTTTCCACGAAACGAAATTCTCGTGTCCGGAAAAAATATATACTAGCATTTAAAAAATACAAGTACTAATAAACTTGAATTTGAAATTGTTTTCTAATAAAGCGAATGGATAAAAAAAAAATAATAAATAAATATTGGAAAAAAAACAAGTACAATGACAAAAACAATAGTAAAGTTACAGTAGCGACAGTAGCAGGGACATAATGATATTAAAGAGCAAACATTGAATGTCTGAGTAAAGGAACATTATCAAGTATTTGGAAGATGGCTGTAGTATTGTTCCATAGCCTCATCAAAATCCTATTAAAGGAAAGTTTATTGTTAATGGCAGTGAAGTAAGCAAGACAAAGAGTACCGCATTCTACGGCCATTGAGAGGGTCATTCCAGATTACGGCATGCAGTTACATTTTCCTCGTATTTATTAAATAACTCTATTTAAACTTAATTTTCAGCTCAACAGAATCTTTTATTAAATTACTCCATTTATTTTCCTTAATATAGTTCACAAATTTTTAATTATGTTGTACTTAATTTAATAATTAATTATTCTTCCATTAAAAATTGAAAAGATGTTATTTTGTGACCCCTACACAGTAAAAAATATTGTGTATCTGTGTTAAAAACGGTCCGTGTTGAATTTTTTGTGTTGACTATTTTGTGTCAAATCAACACAATTCTCTGTGTTACTTTAAAATTTTTAATCGATCTTCTATTCGACACTTTAAAAGTGTTACCTCGAACAAAAATCGATATTATCAACATTTATTAAGTGTTACTTTAAAATCAACACATAAAAATTATTGAAGCGACAGTTGAATTGTGTTAAAAAAATGTCTTTCTTCTATACTCGCGGGATACGCCATTAAGCATCAGTGTTGCTTGGTCAGTTATTATTTTTGTGACATTGATTTTATTTATTTTCAATTAGACATAAAAAAATAAAGTTGACAAAGTTCATGATTCGTATAATTTAAAAAAAAAAAATTATTTAAAAATTGCATCTGTGGCTTTTTTACTTTTCTACGTGCGCACATTTTTATTTTTTATTTTTATTTCGTAATTGATTTGTTGACAAAAAAAAATCAAAAATTTTTAACTGTCTCCAACCTTACGATCTTGTTTACTATCACAAAATAGTTCAATGTTAAATAATAATTGTTGACACTTTTGATAACGTAAAAATAATTCATGGTAAAAAAATAAAATGTAAAAGTTAACATTTTTTTTGTGTCGCCATTAACATTTAAAAAGTGTTGAATTACTTCTCATATTACTCGAATTGTGTGTTGAAATTTTGGTTCCGTAACACAATATCCAACGACAAAATAACCGCGACAAAATAACCGACGACAAAATAACCGAATGACAAAATAACCAAATGACAAAATAACCGCCCTTTTATCATGGTTTGTCGTCGGTTATTTTGTCATTTGGTTATTTTGTCATTCGGTTATTTTGTCGTCGGTTATTTTGTTGTTGGATATTTTGTCGCGGATATTTAGTGGTGACACCGAAATGAAATTTTAACACAAATATTGTGTGGACCGTTTCTGACATACATATTGTGTTGATTTTAACACAGTATTTTTTACTGTGTAACTGAAAAAATTACATATTCCACATACTTTATGAAACTTTTCGGTCGCAAAGTAGGTTCAAATATATCGCGTCACTAATTTTAAAAGGACTTACATTTTTATACGCCCTTTTGGCTTTAGAAAACTCTCTAAAGCCGAAAGTGTGTACAATTTTTTTTTCATTGCCAATCGTTTTGCAGACTTATCTTATAGCTAAAAATTAAAAGAAAAAAAAAATTTGAGAGCCAAAAGAGCATATAGTTTTCTATACATCAGTTTTTTTTACAGTGTAAAGAAAATGTTATCGTAAATAAGAAAATCTTCATATTATGTATATTTGAATCTTTCCTTCTTTTTCTTTAAGTTGAAAAAATGACTTCTCTATTTTTTAGCCCTCCTATATAATTTATAAAAATAGCATTAAGCGAATTTCCATTTAAAATGAAGAAAAGAATTTTTAAAAATTAATTTATTAGGTTAGGTAGATAAATGGCAATTTCACTCGGATCATAGGTTAGGATTTTCAAGACCCTAAGTCTCAACTTGACGTTGCCTAACATAGTTTTAGTTTTTGCTATATCCACACTTTCCCTTTTTATTAATTCACCCACTCTCATATTTTTTTATCTCTCCTGCTTATCCTACTTATGTGTACAGTTGGGGCTGATTTACTACCCGGATAAAAAATTATTACTATTAGAGTCATCTCTCGAACTGTCAAATGGATTCAGTTACGAGAGTCATCTTGTGCAGCTATAGCAGCAATCCGTATGGTTATAATAGTAATTCGTTTATCTCTACTTGATGCAGGGTCGTTGTCGGCATTTTAACGTATTTCTTACCTAAATAACTTGAATAATTGACAAGTGTCACGACAGTTAGGATAGTCGCGGTGTCGGAAAAAATTTTTAGATAATTCAGCCGGTACAATAGAGCGCTTCACTCGTAATCTTTCAAACGCTAATAGGACCTTAATCCTTAAATAAAAAAGGCATGAGATGTATGAAGCCTCTTTTCTGATTACTTGATTGGTCGAAAGCAAAAAAATATATACAAACGACACGCAAATATACCTTTTTTCGCCTCCGGGCGGAAAGCGTCAACTTTCGTCCCGCTGTGCAAAACGAAATTGCCACTTTCTGTCTCCGTCGATGAGAAAAATAGTATACACTTCTCAGGAAGTAAATAAGAAAGCCTCAGATCACATGTTTGTTGAATCACATGTGATCTGAGACATTTCTTTACTTCCCTAGGTGTGTAATACACTATAATAGTATATTACACACCTAGGGCAGTAAAGTAAGAAATGTCTCAGATCACATGTAATTGACGAAGCCGAGGTCAACAAAAATGTGATCTGAGACATTTCTTACTTTACTGCCCTAGGTGTGTAATCAACTATTTTTTTGTCATTAAATTTTTTTATTTTCACCCGGGACATTGAAACTTGAAATTTTGAATAGATGTAATAAAAAATACAATGGCTGACACAAAATTAGACATAAATGCAGGCACGGATGATGTCAGCTCTCGCTTTCGGCTTAGGCAGACAATTTCACCCTAGCCTACATTCGTATTATCTTATTCTTTATCACCCAATATGCTACTTATTAGTTCAAAAGCAACTCTCTAAACATGAATAAGTGAAATAAGTAAATATTCACTAATACAGAGTGCCAATCGAACCACTTTTTGGAATTAGTGGTTCTATTTGCACTCTGAATTAGTGAATATCACTTATCTTCACTTATTCATGTTTAGAGAGAACATCAATTTATTACTCGTTTAGCTATTTCGTCATGCCCGGTCTCTGCTGTAATATGTTAATATGCGAACAAAAATGTACTCGGACAATGTCCCGAAAAGAATTAGAATATCTTCCTCAAAACATTGTCATCTATTGAGAACTAAATTTTCAAAAATCAACGACTTGTCTTTTTTTTATGAAATTTACAATATTTATAATCATTAAGTTAATAAACAACTTATGTAATTATTAGTTGTAGCTTATTTAACAAGTAAATTAGGAAACTATTGATCTTACGGTGTTGACGACTGAGAAATCCAACTAGCCAAGTTTAAGCGTTCAATTTTCACGCTCAGTGGTGTTACCTAGCCCGAAATTACATTAATTAACATAATTACACAAGTTCTGTTAGCAGAGCGATCGATTCCGTTGTCTCTGAGATTATTCAACGTGTAACGTACCACTGGGACCAAGACCTTGTTTTAATTATCACGGAGTTCTGATTTCATTCGTTAATTCAACCACTATTTTATATACTATACCTCTTTAATCTCTTTCACATTTTTATTTTCAATCATTATCTATCCAGCATTCAAAAGGCTATTGAGTATGGCTTTTCTGTAAAGTTTAATAACTTTCAACTGATCATTAATTTTTTCCCACTTTCTTTTGAATTCGATAAATTTTAATGAAAATTCTCGATTCACTTCACTGATTCAAAGTTCAATAACTATAATTATGATAAAATATTTATTAAAAAATTTTAAACTTTGTTCCTTTAATAATTTCACGTTTTACAAAAGTTACATCTGCTGAGCTTCTTTATCGTTACGATTTTTATTATTTTCGTTTTTCATATTAATTTTATAATAACACATATTATTTTAGCTTATGACCTTATCTTAAGGTAGTTCATTCGCAAACAGACTTTTCATAAGACTTTCATGTGATTGAAATATGATGTCAAGGTAGATGTCCTGCATGTATTTTTGAAAAAATGTTGGAAAATCCAAAAATGCACACCTCAATCGCTCATTTTATTTTTAGTCATTACTTTTATTATATAATATTAATGTATTTTTTTTTTATTATGATCTTTTATTCAATGTACAAATAATCACTTTGATTTTTTTATTTCTTATTTTCAGTTTAATATTTTTTACTACATTTTTTTTTAAATATCCCGCCTTTTGTCTTAGAGGTCGCTTTTTTTCAAACATGTTGATACGCTAGTGCTGCCACCAGTAGTTGATAGAGAGAAACAACGAAAAAAATAGTAACAACAGTAATAAAAAAGCAGCTAAATTTTTCACGAATAATCAGTTTTACGTCGTTAATTAATTACAATTAAACTAAAAGGATTCAGATAGTAATTTTCATAAGGGTTCTTGTGATAAAAATTACAAAGACAATAAAAAAAAAGTTAGGCCGATTCATGGTCTCTATCGAGAGTTATCGTGTTTACAAAGTTTCATACGTCACAATTGACAGCACTGGTTTCTTGTGTTAAAATAGCTTATTTTAAACGAATAAAATAATGAATGGATTTAATATTGGGTTCAAATTGTTCCTTAATAAATTCTCTGTATGCTAGTATACTATTTTGCCTATCTTGGTGTAATAGTAATAGTGTAGAAAGATTTTTATGTGAGTAAAATAGTCGAATAAAGAAAACCGTTCATAAAGCCCCCTCAGCGCTTTCACGCTTGAGGTGTGCAAAATCAGAATTTTTGATCTTTTGTGAAGCGAGATATTGATAATCAAAGTGCACACAGTTAACATGTGGTAGCTCGGACTAACCTAAAAAAAAGTCATATTTTCTTGTATATTTCAAATTATTTTGCTTAAGAATCTTTTCGAAAACTAACAGATTGTAGAAAAAGAAATTTCGAATTTAAGAAAGTTTTTAAATAATCACACTACCGATTAGTGAAAAAGTTGTTAATATTCAAAGAAATCTGTCTCACAATTTCAAATAAGAAAAAGCGAGTAAGCGATATCAAGTAAAAGAGGAAGCTATAGCGAGTGAAAGAGTAAGCAATAGCACACACCATAGGTCGAGAGTGAACTACCTTAACAAGAACAATTTTTTAGAGAACGTTTCATAATCACTAGAGGATTACATCTTAAAACCATAAAGTTTCTCGTTAAAATTTTTTCTATTTTCTATTATGATTATAATATTGTTAATTAGATCGAATTAAAGGCACTTTATAAAAATACCCATTATGAAAAAGCAGCACATTGTAAATAACAAATAGACCATTGTTAAAATTTTTCTTTGACTTTAAAAACAAATTATGGGAAATTATTAACAAGTTCGAAACAGTCAGAAACATGAACTATAAATATCATTGTAAGTTAACTTTGTTACATATTTTATTTTTACATTACATCAAATTTTCAAATCATAGAATACATTCTGAAATGCGCCTCGAGTACCTGTAGCCTATGCTGCTAACATTTGCTATACAGTTACTCGAGGCGCATTTTGGAATGTGATCACGAATTTCATAAAAATTGAAACTTTAGCAAAAACATGAGTGAAGAGTGGAAGGGTAGAAACGAAAGTATTTACTTTTGGTATTCATGCCGAAAGTAATGACGAAACTATACCATATTCTGCCATGTGGGAATCAGCCTCTTTGCTAGCGCTAGGCGGCGCTCGAAAATCACGTACTGTTGCTACACTGTAAAAAATCACCGGGGTAAGTCCAAACGGTGTAGGTGTTAAAATTATCGGTGTTAAATTTATCCCCGAAAGCGGTGTGAAAATAACGCCGCCACCGGTGTAAATATTCTGTACCGGTGTTAAAATAACGCCGCACAGTAAAAAATATTGTGTAAAATCAACACAGTTTGTGTGTTAAAAACGGTTGACACAAAATTTGTGTTGAAATTTCGACACAAACTTTGTGTAACCCCTTTTTAACACAAAGATTATGTTAAAATATCGCCACAAGAGGGCGCAAAGAATCCACAGTAACACACAAAATGTGTTAATAAAGAGTGTATAACACATTTTTTATGTTACAAAAAGTGACACAAACTTTGTGTTAGTTTAACACAAACCGTTTTCGACACAAATACACAATATTTTTTACTGTGCGCCACCGGTGTAAATATTCTAGACCGGTGTTAAAATAACGTCGCCGCCGGTGTAGGTATTCTTTACCGGTGTTAAAATATTTTATTTTGTGAATATTTTTACTTACTCGATCACTATACTTGTTGATAAATGATATTTTTTATTAATTTTCATAAAGAACTGACATTTTTTGTGTTTTATAATCTTTAAAGTTAATACTCCAAGCGGACGCAATTTTCTCCGATTTTACACCTGTTACCCCCCTTTTACACCGGTTACCCCGCTTTTACACCGGTTACCCCGCTTTAACACCGGTTATTTTAACACCGGTGAATTACTCCTCCTACACCGGTGTAATTTCATTTTAATACCGGGCGGAGTTAAAACGAGTCCAGTTTTAACACCGCTCTTTTTACAGTGTACATCTATTTATAAAACCATGAGTCAAAAATAACCGAGTCATTTCTGTACTTTCTTTCATTAAATAAGTAATAATTGTTGACTTATAAATTCGTTATGTTATAAATTAAAATAATGAATTTTCATAACTATTAGGAGAATTAAGTAAACAAAAAAATTCAGCCACTACTTTGACTCACTAGCTTTGTTCGAACCTTCTTAACATCGTACAAAATGTTAACACCGCTACCGATGTTATTTTAGCACCGTTTTCGGGGCTAAATTTAACACCGAGACAACACGGACTTACATCTTTTTTTACAGTGTAAGACTTCCTAGTCGTGTAATTTTTATACTATCATAATGATCATATATATTACCATATTTTTTCAAATGTATAACGCTTTTTTATAGGGCATTAATTTAATTTAAAAATGTCCGACTGAAACCGACTTTAATCACTTGCTAAATTTATTCATTCGTTGACTTATAAATTATTTATTGAAAAAAATAAATCAAAACAATCCAAACAAGACAAGTGAAGTAAAAAAAAATAAAAAAAGTAAAATGAAAATACCGTCTGACTACAATCGAGCATAACCCCGTTAAAACCGAGCATAAAAAGTCCCGCGTGGGCTGATGCTGCAACTCATTTTCTACTTACTTGTCTGCTACCCACTCGCTGGACCATAATCCCCATTATATACATGTTTAGAGTGTCGTGTTAAGTATAGCATAAAAATAAATGAAATAAAAAATGGTTGACGTCATTGAAGCTGACTCAGTTACAAACTATTTTTAAAAATCTTTTTTCAGGAAGTGCCACAGGGTTCGCACCGGCCACAGTCTCGTGTGGGTTTCGAGGATCGTCCGCAGTCACGAGTGGGTGGGTACCCAAGTGACTCGAGGTGTCCTAGTAGACTTGACTACGATGACACCGGAGGTGGCGGTGGTGGGGGAGGCGGCGGGGGTGGCATTAGCGGTGTTGGTTACCTGGACCAAAACGATCCGCGGATGTACTGTACTGGTACCTATTGTATGGGTGACACGATGATGGCAAGTGCCCGAGGCATGTGTGGTGAAGAGGTCGAGCTCGATATGCGACGACATATACAAGCATGCGCTTGCACCTGCAATCACATGGGCTATGGAAATTACATGGACTATCAGGTAAAGAAATTATTATTATCATTATTGAATTTATTATTACTATTATTGTTTATTTATTCAATAACTGGTTCGATATTTTTTCTCCGCTTTCCAGAATTTCGATTTAGTTATCGTTGTTTATTTTTTTAATTTTTTGTAGTTTTGTCGATTCAATTGGTTCTACCGATGCGAATGCAAACCATGAACACAAAAAAAAAATATAAAAAAATTAGCCAAGCGTAAAGAGTTTTAGGCGTCGGTTTTACATTTTTTTCTTTTGTTTTTTTTTTTTTTTATTTTTACGTTGTTTTTTGGTTTGCCTTTTTTTTTGTTTACTAGTTTTAATGTTTTCTGGTGGCATCGTTTGCAGTCTGGATATTTGAATTGGAAAAAGTTATAATATTTTTCTACAACATTATGCTCGGTTTTTATCAAAACAAAAGACAACAAAAGAAAAAAAATTGCAGAATATTCTATTTTGTGCGCATATAGATTTTTTCTTTAATTACCAGCACTCGGTTCAGTGAATTCCACGAATAAATATTCGACGGTAAATATAATAAATATAAAAATTTTGTGCATTAAATGCTGTACGAATCTTTTAAATCTTTTATAGATAAAATTTTAAAAACAAAAAATTTTAAAGTTATATTTTTATCAAGAATTTAATCAATCACGATTTAAATTCTACCTGTGTCTCGTAATTACTCCAATTATTGTGATAAAATCTTTTTCATCTAAATTGAAAAAATAACTGAGCGGGCGTCAATAATTAATTGGAAAAAAATAAATAAAATACTGACATATGGAAAAAAATGATACATCTTGAATAAACTACTTTTTTTACCCTACATTCATTTTATTATTATTATAATTCAATTCCACTCTGATAAAGTGGATTCTATAACAATCCATCCACAAAATGAACAAAAAAAAAAAAAAAAAAAAAAAAAAAAAAACAAAAGATAGAACAAAAGAAATAAACGAAAAAAAATCCAGCGTATTATTCTATTTTCAATTAAACAAAAAGGAATAATGTTTTTCCGTCGTAACCTCTACACCAAGTAATTATCCAATAATCGCAACACGTCCATGGTCTTGTTAATTCATTAATTAATTACTCTCAAATACAGATTAATAACAAAACGACGGTTAAATTATCAATAGAATTCAGATTCATCCATTAGAGTGATAATGATAATAATAATAATAATAATGATAATAATAATTATGCGGACAGTATTATTATATATTCATAATACATAATTATCAATGAATTATTATCCTCATCTTCTTCACTATCATCGTCATCATCATCATCATCATCATCATTATTATATGAATATTTTACAAATACGGTATTGAATGTAGACTTTTTGCAGACGATATGCTCCTTTACATTAGTTGTGATAATTTAAAAGATATTGAACTTAAATTAAATGATTGTTGAAAAGAACTTAACACTTGGCTAATAGTAAATCAACTAAAACTAAATGTAAAAAAGATGGTCTTTATGGTATTACATAATAAAAGAGTTACAAATATGAGAGATCTGTAAAAAGAAAATATATTAGACGACTAAAAAAAAAAATCCGACCAATATGTAGATTTTTTTTCGAGAATCCTATGATTATACAATCATCGAAATCAGTTCGCAAGTTGATGATGATGACATTTGTCTCATTAAATTTCAATGATAATAGAAATAAACAAAAGATTATAGAAGTAATTCTAGAGGATAGATTTTAATAAACAGTTAAATTCAAATCATATTTTATAAATTTGGTAATAATACTTGGGCAGTTACGTAGTGACCGTCGGTTGCTCGTTAATATTATTGTTATTTTTATTATTATTATTATTATTATTATTATTATTATTATTATTATTATTATTATTATTATTATTATTATTATTATTATTATTAGTATTATTATTATTATTATTATTATTATTATTATTATTATTATTATTATTATTATTATTATTATTATTATTATTATTATTATTATTATTATTATTATTTTAATATTATTAATACTATTTAACAAAAATAATCAATATAAACTATTTCAGGAATGATAGAGTACTAATATGTTTTTCTATTCATATTGCTAAATTTAATACAAATATTACTTTATGATTGTCATTATGACTTATTTTCAGAACAAAATCAATAACAAATTAACATTAATATTATTACACACATTACACTGAGTTTTGATCATATTGCAATAATTAATACAAACAACGATATTAATAAATATTTGAATTTAATACCATTAACCAAATTTCAATTAAAATATCCGTTTAATTTTGGCATATGTACTCGTTGAAATTTAAATATAAATATACTTTCAACAACACATCCATAAATATATATACATATAATGGAGGACACTGGAATATGACAACCCACCTAAGCAAGTAATTATCTCTTGTGGCTTTCGACCACTGAGTATAAAAGTGCTTTGATCTTGTTCGAACAAATTTATCATTATTTAACAATAATTTTTACTAAAATTTTTTTTCTCGGGAGCATTACAGCCTACCCCTAAAAATTATTTTAAAAAATCTTAGTTTAATAATTTATTTCCAAATGAATCTCCAATGATCTCTCAATATTTTTTTATAAAAAAGTGGTTTTATTCATGAGCACCATCTGTCCCGCCAAAAAAAAAAATTATAAAAAAAGAAAACTTCAGATTATATTGAAATTGTTTATTGGAATGTCTTCTTGACATTGGTGCATTTTTTTCTTGTTTAATTGCTATAGAAAATTAGAGATCATTTAAGTTGACGACAACCCTGCTTTGACATTTGGCGGTAGTAGAGCACTACCTCTCCGCTTCGCGTTTGAGGTGTGCAATAAAAATTATTGTTTCATAAAAAAAATTTTTATTTTTGTAGAATTTTTGGGTATTTTATTTTACCCCATATTTGTTGTTCTGTTCTTAAATACTCAATAAACTCTAGACCATGAAAAAATTATCGAAAAATAATTTTTTTTTCCTTTTAACCAAATTTTGAGCTTAAAAGCCTTCATACCCCGGTCTCACCTTTATGATATTTATATTATGTTTTTAATAATAATAATAATGATATTGTATATATATATATTAGTTAGGATATAAGTTACTAAGCGGTAAAAGTTGTATCGAATTTAAGCTTATGAGAAAGCGTTGACTGAAAAGTTTAAAAAGGTTGACACACAGAAGGTGGATCATGAAACCACGAAAGCTAGTGTTGAGTGTAGAATGTAGAGAGTAAAGAGTAAAGAGCAGAGAGTAGTATATAGAGTAAGTAGTGAGTAGTGAGGAGAAAACCCAAGTATAGATGAGTAGAGGAAAAGCTTAAAGAGTATGAGTAAACTGGAAATAGTAGTAGTCGTTGATGCTGGTTACGGAGAAGCGCGGAGACGACGGGAACGGTTATCCAACTGGTTTTACTGCACTGCAGTTGTGAGAAATTTAACAAAGTGGTGTGTGCACCACTAGTAGTCGTAACCTTGTTACACTGGAACTGGAAGCGCCGAGCAAGGATCCACTGGCTCTTATACACGTTGTGTATTTGTGAGCTATGCTGTACTGAAAACAGAAAAGGAGAATGATGTGGCTCGATGCCCTCTGGCGCATGTTTCATTTTTATTCTCTCAGTTCTTCGTTTAGTTGCTTTATGTCTTTTTACGTAATATGCATACACAACTCAGTGTCGCCAGCTTACTTTATATATTTTCCTCGGCTAACTCGTAAGCTCATCAACTTCTTGATCCTTGTCAAGCTTACGGTACTCTCAGATCTACATTATACATCATACACTGAATTACATTATTATTTATTGTTACTATTACAATTGTTGTTGTTGCTTTCACAATTTTATTTAACGCCACGTTTAATTTATGTGCGCCATTCATAATCACTGTTGCAAACTTGGTTTCATAGACAAGTTTAATGATAAATGTAAACGGATGTTACAAATGTGTTTTTATTATAAAACCCCGAGTTGAAATATTAGGCGTAAATTGAATGTTTTTGTTTGTGTTTTGATTCATAAAAAATTGGTAAGTTAATAAGTTATAATTTTAATTTAACAATAACATTAATTAATTTATTTCGATATTTGTAATCACAATTTTTATAACCTGGATATGAAATAATATATGAACAGATATAGAGAGATAAGTATTAAAGATATAAGCGAGGTGTATAAAAAACGTCATTCTAAGAGAACAGAGTACGAATTTTTTTGCTTCGCCTTTATGGCTCACGGCATCGGCAATATGATAAGTCGCTCCAAAACCTCTCTATGCACAGACAACTCTACAGCATTTCTCTACCTAAAACATGTCCATCGTAAAATAAAACTATCCTTGAACTGATTATTCCAAAACATCTCTATCCAGAACAACTCTCCTCAAGCTCAAGCTTTACTCCGAAACTTCTATTCAATGACATAACTATCCGAAATAAAACTATTCGTTATCGATTTAACTAGAAAATAATCGGTAACTGAGAAAACATGTTAGTTAACAAGGAAATCCACGTGCTTTTTCAGTTACCGATGATTTTTTAGCGTTTCGGAGTAAAACTTGAGCTTGAGGAGTTGTTCTGGATAGAGATATTTTGAAGTAATCAGTTCAAGAATAGTTTTATTTTACGATAGACATGTTTTAGGCAGATGTATCCTGTAGTGCATGGAGAGGTTTTGGAGCGACTTGCACGGTAAGAAATGCATGGCGTTCAACACCATGCTGGTATGGTCTCAAGACACATACTAAAATAGTATATGTGAAATATTCCAAGGCAGTATTGTAACGAGTCCCGGAAGTATGGCGCTGTTTACTATACTGTATAGTACTGGAGCTATTGTATTGCTCACACGTATGCATAGCAGGCACGGCGAAACAGCATTGCCCTGAGACCCATACTACAATGCCGAGGGCACAATGCTACTAGTTTTTCCCGCCATAATTTTTGGCGTGTCAATCAATGTATACTATCGTATTACCACCAAAACTATATAGATGTCGTTGTGTAGATACGGCAATGCAGTATGGGCCTGACGGCCATACTGACATTGCGGCGTCCGCGACAACTATCGCCAATGTTACTATTCCCGCAATGCACCGTAAAAAATCTTGTGTAAAATCAACACAGTTTATGTGTTAAAAACGGTTGACACGAAATTTGTGTTGAAATTTCGACACAAACTTTGTGTAACTCTTTTTTAACACAGAGATTATGTTGAAATATCGCCACAAGAGGGCGCAAAGAATTCCACAGTAACACACAAAATGTGTTAATAAAGAGTGTATAACACATTTTTTATGTTACAAAATAAAGTGACGCCAACTTTGTGTTAGTTTAACACACTACAATTTTTAACACAAACCGTTTTCGACACAAATACACAATATTTTTTACTGTGTGGTTGAATCATCTGTGCATACAATTTTATAATTTATAAAAATCTACGATACCATACAGTATGACGTTCACGCCCATACTGGCATAGTGATATCCGCAAAATATTTCTTACCGTGTATGTTTTGGATTCGTGACAGCCCAATCTACGTTTTGAATAAGTTAAAAAACGTCAAATTAAGTTGTTAATAACCAAAACGTTCAATTTACGTTGAAAACGTTCAATTTACGTCTAATATTTCGACTCGGGACGTGCGTGATTATTTTTGTTGATGAGTTAAAATTTTTTGGGTTAATTGAAATTACTAAAATATTTATTCAACAATAATTTAAAAATTAGTAATCAAGTAGTTTAAATTTAAGAGGTAGAAATAATATTCAGTTTTTATTAATTAACGGACAAACTATTCATTATATTTTCAGTTTATTTATGTTTATACTAATTAATTTTATCCACTTTAGAATATGAAATAAATAAATTATAAACCCGAGTCTGGTATTCCCACAAAAACTCATCTATTAAAAGCGTAGAAAATTAAGCATGGAAATAAAATAATAAATATAATATTTTTAAATTTATTGCTATCATATTTTTTAAGCTAAATTATTTACAAAAAAAAAAATCTAATTATCATTTATAAACGTACTGGAAAATATGGATTCAATTTTTATTATTAGGTAACTAATTTGGATGCTTCTATTTATTTATTTAATTTTCACTTAAATATTTGAATATTCAAATTTATGTTTATTTGATAATGGAGTTGTGAGTAGTTACGTCACCATTTTTTCGGTCAAATGTAATGCTCTGATAAATTTGGGAATACCCGGGTCATAAAAATAACTTGATTTTGGCGTAATTTTAAAAATAAAAATAAATCGTCTACTCTCTTAAAGTGAACCAGTGAAATTCCACTGATTCAACCAGTGAACTTTTAGTCACTGGTTAAACCAGTGAATTTCACTGGTTGAATCAGTGAACGTCGCGCTCACTGGTTTCAACCAGTGAACTAAAAATATGTAAGCGCGCGGGTACAGCAGCATTCTGTACATGAGTATTTTAAGTGTTTTATTGTGTCAATAAATAAGTAATATTTATTGATTATCTTCATGTAATATTTCAACTAACGTTTATATAACAATAATAATTATATGACACAATTTTTACAGAGTCTAAAAATAAATAACTTTGGAGTAATTTCAATAGCTTGGAGCTAACCTCAAAAATGAATGACATAATTTTAAAATTAAACAATATAAAGAGCCCATTGAAAATGGAAACAAATTAATTTTTTATAAATCCTAATAAATATTATTTATTTTATTACTAAATAATTTTTAATTAAATATAATTGTTATTAAGACTCTTTTAGTTCACTTTGTTTTTCAATAAACGTTTATAATAAATAAAATTAATCTAACCTATTGTGTTTATATTTATGTAGTACACTAGCGTATCACTGGTTCAACCAGTGAATTTCACTGGTTCAACCAGTGAGCCAAGCGATCATCTTAGTCCACTGGTTGAATCAGTGAATTTTACTGGTTGAACCAGTGATCGCTCGATTCACTGGTTGAACCAGTGGATTTCACTGGTAAATCAGTGGATTTCACTGGAGAATCAGTGAAATTTCACTGGTTCATTTTAAGAGAGTAGAAAGACAAATGCAAGTCAAGCTTAAGTTTTTTTTTTAATAAATAAAAGTCACATTCTAAGATATGAAAACACATTTGGTTCTGACTTGCTTTTGACTAAGTTGTCTTCCTTAATACCGATTTACGCCAACTGAGTCAAATTAAAATCCCGTTGTCTTAGATTTGACTTAAATTTAAGTCATTTAAGTCAAATCCAAGTCAACGTGACTTGAATTTGACTAAGTTGACTTAAATTTTTAAGTACAAAAAGTCATGTTGAAGTTAGAGAAAATAAGTGCACCTAAAATCGAGTTAACTAAGTCAAATGCAACTCAAAAAAACTATAGCAGTCAATACAAAGTTATTTTTTTGGCCCGGGTATGTTTTATTATTGTATTTCTCGGAATCTAGGACGTTCTCATTTATATTATTTATGCCTATTTTAGTTGTAGCTCTTGTGATATTTTGTTGCATTTTGAAGTAGAAAAAAAAATTTAGATCCAATAACTTATTTGATTTTCGGTGTTTTGCGGTGACTGGTCCGTAGGTTATTTGCTGTTTGAAAATGGTTTATTTTTTTGTTACGATCAAAAACAACATACAGTACCCGAGTCAAAAAACAAATTTGGATTTAAGTTTCAAAGTTCTCAATGAGGTTTTTGAGAATCAATTTAAAATTTTAAGATTGACAACAGTATTGAAAGTTATCCTAGTTTAGTCCTTAAAATACTAGTTACGACCCATATTACCACTTTGAGGACTAAACTGGAATAACATAATCTGGATTAGAGCCTCAAAATACTCAAAACATACAGGAATAGTTTTATCCACATTTGAACCTCAAAAGCCTCATTCGACGTATTTTCTCTCCTTCCTTTTCTATCTAAAATTTTTCAAAGTCTGAACTATAACTTTTCATTCGTTGAGGATTTTGAGGTCTCAGTTATAGTTTAAAATCGATTAATTATTAGTATTTAGACCTTATAGTTTTCATTGAGGATTTTGAGTACTAAAGTAGAGTTACGTTCTGGACGGCAAATGAAATATCAAAGGAATTGAGGCTTTTGAAGACTAAACTAAAATTTGTTTTTTGATTCGGGTAAATAGAGTAGCGTTCAAACTATGAGTATCTATTATAAATGAAACATAACAATTTATATTTTTTTTTATTACAAAAATTAAAAACCATTAACTTATTATGAGAATAACCCATACAAAATCGCCGTTAATGGAAAAAATGCCGTAGGTCGGCCAATGTCTGATTGCCATCGCTCGGCCAAGCATTGGCAATTCGTAATGGGCCAAACCTGGTTAATTACCAGCAGCCTTTTAATTTTTTATCAAGATAGCGTAGTCAAATCGAAATGAATTTTTATTAAAATTTTTGAATGTATATGCAATGGCATTGCTGGTTTCAGAATACGACTTCCCGTAATCCCTTTAAAGGAAACGTCAGACATACGACGCTGCCGATGGCTGGCCAATGAATGGCTACTTATGACTGGTCGATTATCGGTTCGCAATGTTGGGCTACTGTTGGTGAATCAGTGGTCCATGATTGATTCTTGTTAAATCATTTACCTTGCTTAAATAGTTTAAACGTTAATGATCACAAACTCTGTTAGGTTAATAATAATAAATTTTTTGTTTAATTAAATTTATTTGCTTGCTTGGCCGATTGCTGGCTGCCATTAATCGGCCGATAGTCGAGCGCCATTAATGGGCCGAGGTTATCATTCCGGCTGCAAGCCGTTTATCGGCCAATAAAAATTGCCATTGCTGAGCCATTAATCGACATTCTTTGCCTAGTAATGGCCCGATCTAGGGCCGATTTCCAAACTTTGTATGAGAAATTAACTTTAAATTTAAATATAAATTTCTATGAAATAATAACCACTAAAACCATAGAACATGTACCAAGTCAGTAAAATAGTTTGTGGAAACAAAAATATTTGTCTAACTGCACAAACTTGATTATCATGCTGACTGATAAACTTGAGATATTTAATGTTATTTTATAATTTTTAATCCATTTACTTAATGGATCTATCAAAGTCTGCACCACAATTTTCATTTTATTTATTGTTAATTATCCTTGTTTATCAGTAACAAATTTACTTGTTACAACTATAATATTTTAAATGCTCGTTATGTAGGAAAATAAATTAGAAGCTATTTTAAAACTCTCAAATATTGTTTTCATTAAAACGGGAATAAAGTATCGATTAAAGTGTTAATAATTAAATTAAAACTGTGACCCTTTGAAAGTTTATCTTATTTTTATCAATCTCAGTTGTTCAATACCAATTAATTACTTACATTATCGTAGAAAAAATAACTGCAGACCAAAGTAACCTCGTTCCACAAATAGATAGCTTGGCTAGACCATTTTTATTTTTTGCCACCACAACTGTGATAAATATAAATCGAAAACCTGAGGTCACGTTTTAATTAACATTCATAAGATGTAAATAAAAATTTGTTACTTAAATTTTTCAACTCGGTAAAAAAAATATTTTTAAAAAAATTATGTCATACATTCATTCTATTTAATAAATCTGAATATCTCCAAACAAAAGTATACACACAAAATAAATTCGAGTTACGATTAAATGAGCTTAAATTAAAGCTTTGAAGGTTGTAAAATACAGGCATTATAAACAAGAACACAACAATAATAATGGTAGCAACAGTAATAATACAACGTAATATATTCAAAAGTAAATTGAAACGCGGAATAAACAAAAATATCGCATTTATTACTGCTCAGCTATTCACAAACTTTAATTAAAAATGTATAATTACTACAAGAGCTTACTGAATTAAAAATTTAAAAAAAAAATAATAAATAAAAGAATAGAAAAAAAAAAAATTAAATTCGTATTTTTACATTGTCAATCACAAATAAATGAACGTAAAACCCAATTAAAATATTTCAAGCTCATCGATTCGGTAATACACCAACTACCATATAAATATATAACGCGTACGTATCTGTATAAACTAAAACCGCAGATGAATTTTTCACTCGATAAATTTTTATCAAAGTCTCCGTCGCAAAAAGTAATTTCCCAGTCCCATTCTACGGTCTCTTTGACCCTCGTTCACGCCTCCTGAAAAAGCGTATTAAAAAAAAAAAAAAAAATAAACCAGAGGGAGGAAGAAAAAGAAAAAAAGGAAAACACTGTCTGACGAGAGTACTTATTCTTCAGAGGAATAAAAAAATAAAGAGAAAAAAAAAACTTACGGTCCACCCTCACGCTTTACCTCTCAGTACATTTTCATCTTTATCATGACCACAGTGTATATAACGTCATGACTAGATTTTTTTTTATATTTTTTGTCGTCGACGAGTGAGAATACCCAGAGCCATCCCTGGTGGATGGTGAAAGGTCGAAAGAGTACATGCTATTTCGTAAGGATTCTTAGGTAAAGCTTTTGTTTGCAACCCTTCTTCGTCTTCTGCTACTTCTATGTCTGCTTTTTTTTTTCTGGTATATATAAATATACATGAAATGAAAAGTGGAGGCCCCCTTCGTCTCGGAAAGTAACTTCTTCTGCCGGAGGGTGTCAAATATTCACTACCCACTCGGCGGGAAAGTATTTTCTTACGTCAAATAAAAACTCTGTGGGGGGTGAGTTAGAGATAAATATATATTTTTTTTAAACGTTAGTTTATAGCTCGGTGGTTTATAAATTAATCATCAGTGATTTTTAAATTTATTGTTGAGATTTTTTGTTGTTTAATAAAATGAAAATGATTTATTATTAAAATGGGATATTGATTTATGTGTCATCGTGAGTGAAATATTTAAGTTATTATTAAATATTTTCGTAATATTTTAATAATAAATACTGAGACAGTAATTTATTTTTACTTTTATATTATTTTTCTTGAAAACAATTTATAAATTTATTAAAACTTTTCGTGCTTTTGAACTTTGTACGACAACAAATATTTACAAATCCAGTTATTTGATACTTTATATATCCGCTTTTTCACAGTGTATATACACTGTGAAAAAGCGGTGTTCAAATTAACTCACACCGTCGTTGCGATGTTACCTAACGGTGTTAAAACGGTGTACACGTGAAGTAAATTAATTCCGATCGAAGTATGAAGGTTTGAGTCTACACTGTAAAAAATTTTTGGTGAAAAAATGGTCCTCGAAGACTTTACACGGTTTGCTTGGTGTGAATTGACGGTGTGAAATATCAAGCGATGTACTTTTAACACGGAATGACGGTTTTTCTTCACACCGTTCGATGTTATTACCGCAGATATTATCCAATAAAATAATCTGCCATGAAAAATTATCAAATTATAGGGGTGGGAGGCGCAAAACGGGGTACTTAAGGAAATACCAAGTTTTCGAGGACTCAAATACACTAAAACTTTTGTTTTTTAATGATATTCAAAGTAAATAGAAAAAATTTTCAGTTAAGGTTAAAAAAAAAATTTTTTATTTTTGCGGGCAAAATCGGGTATAGGGGGATACCCGATTTTGCCCGCAAAAATAAAAAATTTTTTTTTTAACCTTAACTGAAAATTTTTTCTATTTACTTTGAATATCATTAAAAAACAAAAGTTTTAGTGTATTTACCCCCTAAAAGGAGTAAAAAAAAAAATTTTGGATTTTAAATTAATTTGATTAAGTTGAATTTTTTGTAAGTAATTTACATAAAGAAAAATTATATTTTACCTTTTTTATTAGATGCAAAGAAAGAAAAACAAATTTTTAATAGTTTTTATCATAAAACAAAAGTCATTAATATTTTTCAATTGACAATTGATTTTTGAAAAAGTTAAACAAAAAAATTCAAAATAACGCTCAATTATATTTACAAAAGTGGTTTTGGAATTTTTAAAAAGCATTTGAAATATAAAAATTTTTTTTAATAAAATTTTGGGGGTATCCCGTTTTGCCTACCCTGCCCTCTTTTGCCCCCTTTCCCCTATATAGATTACAGCACTAGTAAATCATCATTCTTATTAATGTAGGCTATTTTAAAAGAAAAATTAAATACCCAGTGTCGAAGTAATCGAGAGTTCTCAATAAAGAACTTATACATTTATATTACTGGTGGTGTAAATGTTCTAATTCACACGGCCCAAGATTTAACACCGTGCATCGTGTAGCTTTCACACCGCACAGTTAGAAATGTTTTGTATTTGTGTTAAAAAATTATTTGGTTAAATTTTTCGTGTTGATTTTCAACACAGAAATCTGTTAATTCGACACAAACGATTTGTGTTTTTTAATACTTTAACGGGTTTTTTATGTTAAATTGACTAATTTTTCTTATCATTAATTTTTGAAACAACAAAAATTTTTTGTTATTTTAACATCGTTTTCGGAGTTTTATTTAACACCACGATAGCGTGGACTTACACCGTTTTTATTGCAGGGTATATGTGTGGCGTTTGCCATAGAAACTGCGATCGATAATTTATTCGGCAATGTTCGTAGCCGGATCGATCATTATCGGTTTTCTATCATATTTTCTTTTCTATCCTATTCGTATGGGATATTATGGATTAAGTGCTTACGAGTGAAATTGAGCACACGGATTCTCGTTTTATACAAAATTACCTTTTTTATTTTTACTGTGTCACGTTTTTCGATAAATACAATGTTATTCAACATAATTAGTTGGTTCAATTAATTTATTTACATTAAACCTAGCAACTAAATATATTGGGGACGAGGGGCAGAGGGCGGGGAATCTAAAGTCGTGTTGCAGTAAATAATTTGTCAATAAAAAGTAAATAATATCTTAAATGAGGATTACAATAATGAAACCTATTAATTTGGATGTTCTTTAATAAAAAATTCTAAAACGCCCAAGAATGTAATTTATCTGGCAACGACCTTTTTAATATTGCTCACTAAACATTAACTTCTTTTTTTTATTATCAGCATATTTTCTCCGACTTCTTGATATTATCGACGCATAAAGTACAGGAAAATTATTAAAAAAGACCATAAACGATATTAAGTCACCTAAAAATAAAATTATTCGTGCTTTTAATCTCGTCACTAATTACATAATTTTCCTGCTTGACATTTCGAAATTAAAAAATTACGTATTCATAAATTTTCTATAAAATTTCCACACTTTGATGAATGTGAATCATTGAATTTTTACAATATTTACGATCTATTTATTGCGCCGTGACTGTCTTCATTTATTACCATGTGATTATCCAGTATGTGTCAAGATCGTTAAAGCTATTAATTGTTGTCATTATTCTGAAATGTATATTCAAAATTTTTAATAAATTTTTTATATTTTAGAGTATAATTACATATAATAATCAAATATTTCGGAATAACAAAATAGTATTAAATTAAAAACGATATAACTACTTGAGTGAATGTGATTTTATCATTCCCCAGTCTTTTGAGAGCCAACGAGGGTTATTTTGTTTGGGAACAAATTTCCACCATAATTTAATTATTTTATTAGCGAAGTCTGGAGCAGAAAGGGATACCCCGAAAATTTCGTTAAATAGAATTTTTTTATTGGTTAGTTTAGTAAAATCTACGTCTCCTCCAAAAAGCATAGTGAAACGAAGTATTTGGGGTAAATAGGAGCACCTAAGAAATTTATGGAAATAAAAGAAGGTAGGGAACGGTTTTTGGCCACTTTACAGCCAGTTTTGAACACTCAAAAAATTTGAATAAAATAATTTGTAAAAGACGGGATAACATAATTAATTTTTTTAATATTTTTCAAAATACTTTTATCCCGCTATTAACATAAGAATTTCATTTTACACTTTTTCATTAATTAAAATAAAGCATTAAATGTCCAAAAATGGAGCAATGGCCACAAATGGTACCTCTATCATAGAACATACCTAGGCCAGTAAAAAAGAAAGCCTCATACCACATGTTTGTCAGCCTCGGCCAACAATTACATGTCATCTGAGACTTTTCTTATTTTACTGGCCTTATTACATACTAGGGATGTAATTTACTATTATTCCTTTGCATTCAATAATTATGTGAAATGTCATTTTTCTTTATTAAGTACTTATTAATTTATTAATTACTTACAAAAAAATTTAATTTATTTAATATCCACAATTTTTTTGTTTTCACTTTTTTTAGGGGGTACCCCACTTTGCCCGCAGAAATGAAAATTTTTTTTTTTTCAACGGTAACTGAAAATTCCTTCTATTTACTTTGAATATAATTAAAAAAAAAAGATTTAGCGTATTTGAGTCCTCGAAAACTTGGTATTTCCTTAAGTACCCCCTTTTGCCCCTCCCTCCCCTATATTCTGAATATCATTAAAAAAAAAAAAAAAATTAACGTATTTGAGTTCCCGAAAGCTTAGTATTTCCTTAAGTACCCTGTTTTGCCCCCCCCCCTCATATTTCTCATTATTTATTAATATAAATCTCTATCTTAAATATTTACCTTTCTTAACATTACGTACTTTATTTATCACTACTCATAAGTACATTTTACATTTTTTACTAGAAAAAAATATTTTAATTTTTTTTACGTCACAAAAAAATCAGTCTACAAAATGTACGGTAAAATACAAAAATTTTTAATATTGTAGAAGCAAATATTGAATTTTTTTTTCTGATAAAGAATAAAAAAATGTTGTTACTAATTGATTATTAATTAAATAATTAAATTAAACCTATGGAAAGTAAATTAATTAATAGTAAAAATATATAAGACTTAATATTTCATCAGTATAATTTAATAGAAGGAAATCAGATTGCTGTCAAATGACTAACCGAAGGGAGAGGGCATCTGGCAAAACCGTGAAAGGAATAGTAAACGGTTGCCGTGAAATTGGCAATTGGTAAAAGAAAGTATAGGGGTAAAGTAAAAATGAATAAAAAAAAAAATGTACGGACGGTTAGAGCATGAGTTTTCTTGAGAAAGTTGGTCGTCAGTACCGCGAGTGAAATTCACGGGTAAGGCTGGCTGTGAGGGTGGTCGGTTAAAGGGACGATTGGGAGGGTCGCCGCATAGAAAGCGATGGAGCATAACTAACGCTGCAGCAGTGAGGCTGCTGTATTATAGAGAGTTGGCTGGTGTACTGCGAATAGGAGAAAGAGAGAGGCCGCGGGAAATGGCAGCGATGGGGTCAGAGATGGAGGGCAGGAGGAAGGGAGAGAAAGAGGACAAGCTGGTGCTGCGAACATCGGCAGGGGATGCTGCTGTTATGCTCGGTATTGATGTCAAGGTCTTACATCTCGGTCGAGTCGTGGGCGACAAGCGAAATCAATAGGATCGAATCGTTACCATCAGCTCCCAAACCTCAACTTTTGTTTTATTTTATTTCTTTTTTAACTTTCTTTTTATCATATTGTCACGTTTTTAGATTTTCTACTATCACTTCTCCGTCCACTATATCTTTTTCTCGTTTACATTTTTTTATTATATTCATTTTTGTATCGTAGAATGGGAACGATAGAAACCTTTAAATTCTCATATTTTATATCGATTATATGTAACTAGAATTATTTATGAAAAAAAAAAGACATTTTAGTCTCAATGACGAGATGATTTAAATTTTAGAAAACCTTTTGAAAATTCGAAAATGTATTTATTTATTTATTTATTTATTCAAATTTTTAGGCCCTGAAGCCTTAGCTCCCTAAGGGCCTTACAATGAATACAAAATGATAAATATATATATAGAGAGGCGCAAAATGAGTAGAAAGAATAGAAAACTAGAAAAAAGATGTACCCGAAGATCGGAATCTTTTTCGCGCATCGAAAATGAAAAAAAATTATGTAATTTGACTGCTTAAAGGCGACTTTCGAACTAATTGACTGATTTAGCTCATTTTCGATCTTTATCAAGACATCATACCGAAAAGGTTCTGTGCCAAGTTTTTAATAAGATCCATTGAAAACTGTGGGTGCTATCGTGACCAGTAGGCTGAATTGGTTTATAATAAATCATATAGTTGCTATTAGAACGTCGTCATAAATCAAGTCGACCTTTTTTAGATATAGTCAATGTAATTTGAAGCTCATTGTTTTAGCTACAAACAAAATTGAATCATAATCGTAATGTATCATTCAGAAGATGTTGAATATATATATTTTGAAATTTCCAGTCATCAATCTATAAGAAAAAATTGTCAAAATTACTAGTTAAGTAGAGAAAATTAAAGCTAACTACATGAACTTTCAAATGCATTTGACAAAAAGCGCTATGACTTTTTGTCCAAAATTTATTTAAAGATGAATCGAAAGATAATGATTTTTTGAAAACATCAAAAATTTTTAATACCAAAATTTTTTGATCAAATCCATTCCAAATTACGGAGACTATACGTTATACTGAACATATAGATCTATTTATAAACTTTTGAACCAATTGTAAGAAGGACACTTCAATATATTTCACTTGCTAGTAGCTAGAACCAAATATTTATTAAACAATTAAACATTATTAAACCCGACAACTAATCGTATAATACAGATAGTTAATAATAAGTGATATAATAAGGGTAAGGGTGAGAATAGTTAGATGACGTCACGTTGGGTCCTCTCGGAGGGCCCCGTCGGAATGCCTCTTCTCCTTCTCTAGTGGGGGTGAACCTTGTCACAAGCTGGGGGTAGCTCCTGACGTCAGAGGCTTCAGGCCTCAAGATACCTAACGAGCAAAAGGCTCGGTATTCAGGAAGGAGTAGCTTACACAATGGTATCTTTGAAACCTAATAGACCAGTTATGATAGTTATGTACCCGAAGATCGGAACGTTTTTCGCGCAACGAAAATGAAAAAAAATTATGTAATTTGACTGTTTAAAGGCGACTTAACGTGTATTTCTGGAGGTTGGGGTGCCCTAAGATTTTTTGCTGACGTACCAGCATCTATATGTGAAACATTTCAGAAATCTAGTCAACCAGCAAATTTTGTACTTTCTAATTTTTTTCGTTGTGCGAGAAACGTTCCAATCTTCAGGAACATTATTATAAATTATGACAATATGCTTTGAAAAATCCATCATGAAAATAAATATATTAGTTACATTTTTATTGAAATCTACTAAAAGAAAGGGTTTCAATATATTTAAATAAAGTGACTGGTTTTAGTTGTAATAATTTGTTATGGCCAATTAAAACAGATTACAGAAGTGATATTAAGAAAAATTCTATTCTAAACAATTCCAAAAATGACACAAAAAATGTCAGGTATATTAATCAAGTCTTTCTTGAGATATCATGTTTACAAATTTTTTGCGACAGCTTAACTAGCACCGAGGATTAAATTTTTGTTTTGGGCTTTTTTACATTAACCTGTACTGAACTGGATAATAAAAACATCAGGTTTGTTTGCTTTAGTATCCCTTGAAATTAGTGTACTTTTCATAACGTGAGGGTGCGGTAACCAGTAGAGATGGTTCGTCGAAAATAGAACTCACCTTACGCTTCGAGTTTGAAGTGTACAATAAAAAGTTTATTTAGATTGCCGATTTTAATTTCATAGGGTTAAGCAAAGTATTTACCAGCATTTGTAATCAATAGATTGAACTAAATAAACAATTTGACGTTAATCCGTTTAAAATATTCAATAGATCATTATAAATTTTTCCACAAAATAAAGTAAATTTTTAAAAACCCGGGTTTTTATGATATATAGTCGGATTTATAAGAATATAAAAAATTTTTTTACTAAAATAACACAGTGGTATTAAATAAAAGCTTATGATAGATAGATTTTTATGACATTTTTTTACATTCATTTTTATAGATTTAACGATTCGAAAACCCCAAAGGCGCTTACAATTGTACCTTCTTTTCTAACCCCGATTTTTAAAACTAAAAGCTCGAAAAATCTGAAAAACTCTGAAAACGTGTTGTCAAAATGATTTAAAAAGATGATTTGAAATGACTTACCGAGTTAAATATCTATAGGAGGCATGATTCAAAATTAATTGAATTATATCGACGTGTTAATTAGTGAGTTGTCTAACTTAATATTTTTTAGTAGGTGATTCTGTGCAATTTTCAGATGGTAATAGTCAGAAAAAATATTATTTGAGTAACCTAGACACAAATATTATACATATACTAGATATGGAATTGATTTTTAGATAAAAAAAAAATTTTTAAATTACTTTTTTTTCGCATAAATAGAGGATTTTCTGAAATGGAGTTAGACAATTCGCTAATTAGAACGTCGATATTTGAAATTATATCTCTAATATGACATGCCCGTGTAAAAAAAATTGGTTCCAAAGAGATTCGAAAAAAGTTCGACCTGTAAAACTTCTAAATTTGAGATAGATTAGAACTTCGAGTGATACTTTTTTTGAATTTTTGTAATTTTGATAGTGAAAAAAAATTTATCTAGGATTAGAAACCAATAGCCCCATAAAAATCAAAAAACGTTCTAAATTAGAGGTTTTCGAACTTCCTTCTAAATTCGCACATATTAAGTCCTAGATAAACTTTTTTTTCACTAACAAAATTATAAAAGTTCAAAAAAAGCCATTCGAAGTTCTATCCTGTCTCAAGTTTAGAAGTTCCACATGTCAAAATTTCCCGGAACCTTTTCTGAACAAATCGAAGTATCTTCGAATTTTTCAAAAGGTTAGTAATAGAGGAGGGTGGGGCAGAGCGGCCCCCCTGAAATTTTGACAAAAAAAAAATTTTTTTTTTTCGACTAATTACTATAAATCCGATATGTTTGCGCATTTTTACCCCTACGCATGACATTTGGGGCAAAATGGACAAACCCAAAATTTTGAAAAAGTGATTTTTTCATATTTTTATCGTAAAATTAAAAAAAAATTATTATAATTCCACATTTCTAGCCCTACGCATAACACCTGGGGCAAAATGGACCAGCTGAAACTTCCGAAAAAATTATTTTTTCATATATTTCGGCCGTTTCTCTATGTAAGAGGCAAATTTGGTCACTAAAAATTTATAAAAATTGAATTTTTTTTTTTAGTTGATAAATTTTTGAAATAAAGTAAAACTATAGAATTGATTTTTTTTTTTATTAAATAACAATTAGTAATTAAGGTAATCGAGAGTGAACGATTTTT
Organism: Microplitis mediator; assembly: GCF_029852145.1. Taxonomy (NCBI): domain Eukaryota; kingdom Metazoa; phylum Arthropoda; class Insecta; order Hymenoptera; family Braconidae; genus Microplitis; species Microplitis mediator. Next base: position 8,722,681 of record NC_079972.1, read on the forward strand.
TACGCTTTAAAAAATTTTTTTCGAGTAATATAAAACCAAAAATAGTTATCAAGAGAAAGAAATACATTCTTAATGATGAAAACAATTTAAAAAAAAAAAAAAAACGAAAAAAAAAATTTTTTATCACTTTTTGAAGGGGGGCCGCTCTGCCCCACAAAAAAAAAATTTTTTTCAGAATTTTGGCAAAATGTCCATAAATTTGTTCGAAATAGGACAAAAGTAAAGTGATCTTATGGTTGAAAGCCACAAAAATTAATAATTGGCTTAGGGGGGCCGCTCTGCCCCACCCTTCCCTATAACTTTAAACTTTCAAAAAGTAAAGCATTAATTAATAAAAATAACAACGTACGTAAAATTTCGCTGAGAAATAGATTTGAAAAATTATAGTTGTCATCAATTAGGAGTTAAACGAACTTTGCTAAATAAATTTTAGCCTAAAAGAAGGACATTAATTCACTAATCATTTCTTCCCATTTATAAAAAGTTCGGCAAAAATTACTATTTGGCAAAGCAAACTAGAAATGCTAAAAACTGCACTATTTCCTACTAACGCAAAAGTAAAAATTACTGACATAGTCAAAATATACATCACAAGTAAAAAATGAATGTAGTAACATGTAAAAAATTACTGAGTCATAAGTAACATTTTACTTATGAAGCTCATTTTTTTACTTATGATATCAATTTTTATTCATGACAGTAATTTTAACTTATGAGATCGTTAGAAAACACTGTATTTTTAAACGTTTCTTGTTTGCTTAGCCAAATAATAATTCCTGTCGGACCTTTTTTTTCCATGAACATTATATACTAATGCAGCATAAATATAGATATGATTTATATGTACTTCAATGCATTACGTTATAATAATCATGTATGGCATTAACCCGAGATCAATCGAAATAGGTCGAAATTGATAAAAATTTTAGATTAATCACAACTGGTAAAAATAAGGAAAAAAAATTTATGGACTTATGTGTATACTTATAAATATTTAGCGACGAACTTATAGAATTAGATTGAAACAATTGCTGCCTCAATCGCCAAATACAAAATTTTTGTCTCATTCTATTTTACATGATCGCGTGATAACCGTAGCTATAAAATAAATATCATAAAAAATCTCGAAACTAGAGACTTTAAGCTTTAAAATATTTATTTCTTAAATTTCGATATGATTATTTTTCACGAAGTATAGCCTTCCAACAATCACTAAAATTTTTCTATTTCTTTAATTTTTTGAACTAGTGTATAGATAGATAGATAGATAAATAGATAGATAGATAGATAGATAGATAAAAAATTTTGATTTGATCCTGGAGTTCTAAGCTCCTTCAGGACCATCGACAATAGATAAAGTTAATAATTTACAAGTACACACTTGATGCAGTGTTCGCAATACAATTTGGAAGACCGATATTAATTAATAACACTAACATATTAAACCACAGGATTAATCGTAAATACATTGATTTCACGAAGAAGTTAAAACAAGCTTGTTTAAAATTTTCGAAGTTGTCAATTACTGTAATATCGGCCGGTAATGAATTCCAAATTTTTATGCCATGAATCAGGAAAGAGTTTTCATAAATAGCAGAATTACTTCTTGGTAAACGCAAATAGTTATGTCTGACATCGCCTCTCCTTAATGCAATCCGCAGAAATTCTAATTTTGATCTAAATAATTGATTGTAATTTAGTATATATATATATATATATATATATATATATATATATATATATATATATATATATATATATATATATATATATATATATATATATATATATATATATATATATATATATATATATATATATATGTAAGAAGATTTTGTAATACATTTCTAACAATTTGCACTGCTTACTTAAACGTCGACTCATTTGCGTGACAATAAAATCCCTACTTTCTCGAATTTATCGTTTCCAACCTAAAATATGTTAATTCTTATCGCAATAAAGAACCTCCATGAATTTAAGTTGATTCTTTTTCTATTTTGTAACTATTTTCATTTAACTTTTTTTGATCACTCACTAATTTTTTCGTTTTTTGCATACCTCGAACGCCAAGTGGAGAGGTTGTGCTTTATAACGGACTTATCGAGGACACGCAATTTTTTTTTTTTTTTTTTTTTTGTATACTTATAATTCAATTTTCCATTAGAAAGATAGCCAGAGTTAAAAAAAAAAAAGGCCATTCGGCAGCCGAAATGGAAGGTAGATTTTCCAATTAATCTATATAAAAAGTTTCATACATACATATCTTGTGATTCATGTTAGTGTATAGTCATGATATGAAATTAGGCTTGATTTCTAAGAGAGAGGGTAAAAAAAAGACGACTATTTCCGAGAGAGAACTTCAGATAGTTGATTTAACAAAATATTATATAGTCAATGTACCAAACTAACCTTCACGTAAACAAAGTATATAGAAAATTTACTTAATATGATCATAATTGTAATCGCTATTACGATGGCAAGACCAGTTATAATTATAGGACGTACAGGTACGTTTGAAACAACATAAGTGATAAAGGAAATCCTTTTAAAATATAAAATAGCTGTGAAATTTACAGGTTAATTTCTTCACAATAAAATACAACTGATGTTTTGTACCGCGATTAGTTTACCGCAGTAATTTAAAATAATTAAATAATCAACTTGCAATGAGCAATATTTAAAATAAAATAATGTGCGTTGATTCTTGAAATGAGAAGTGCAAGATAAAATAATCTTATGCTGCTTTATTTATCTGAGCTTGTTGCTCGTTACAAGTCTGGTGAGTTACTGATTACAAAAAGTATGCTTAAAAATAATTGAAGTTTTCCGGAGGCGGAGTTATTTTAGTGGCGGAAAGGGACCAAGGAAAAAATGCGAGGAAATTATTGGGCAGTTGCGGGCAAAAATGTGGAAAGAGGGATAATGGGTCTTGCCATTGGTAATTAGCTAGGTTTGTAGGTGGGCACTTAACTGGGACCGACGGAGCTTTGGTAGGGAGGTCAGAGGTGAGCAATGCGGACACGTAAGGAAACGGGAGTTATGATTTATGAGGGGCTTAAGGGATTAAAGCCATAATATTTTGACCGTAAGGAGAACCTTTTTTTTTTTTGGAAAGGAAGAGGATTGCAATATTACAAAAATTTAACTGTACAACAGCTATTTTTATGAAGCAGATGTTTAAACAATACTTTAAAAATTGTAATGTCGGGATGTTAAGGTCTGGGAACAAGACTAAATGCTGGGAAATTCCCAAGTGTCCCTAGTAATATAAAAAATCGGCTTAAAATATATTTACAATCAGTTTCTTAAAATAGGAAAATTTAGAGTTTGACAAAAAATGGAAATATTGTAAAATATAACTTAAGAGGATTAAAAATATTTCCCAGAGCAGTAAAATATAATTTTTGTTAGGCTAATAAAATTTGGTTCGTAAGAATAAAAATAAAAATATGTAAATGAATTAATATACAAATAATGTTTTGTAAAATAAGGTATATGAATAAGGATTGCGACGAAACAACTGACGAAATTGAATTATAATGGGAAATGCTTAAGTTATGTGGAATAAGAAACCATATTCCCAACATTTTTAGATCTCATTAAAAATTTCAAGGCTATCAAATTATTGGAAGAAATAGTCAAAACATAAAGCTTAAGGTCATAAATTAAAGATTACTAGACAAGCTTTCAGATACTTTTTACGGAAATTGTCTATGAATGTTAGTTTTGAAGTTACATAAACTTTAGCAGTGATTAAAAACTGATTTTTACGAAAAATCATGAAAATTTCAAACAGCCATAATTTCAAAACTATTCGAACGATTCAGGGCATCTTTAAACTTGATCAAGGTAATCGCCTATAGAATAAGTGTAAAAAATTTCATTAAGATCCGATAAAAACTGTGGGTGCTATCGAAATGACAAGACCAGTGATAATCATAGGGATTAGAGGTACATTCGATACATCATAAATAATAAAAGAAATACTTTTAAAATATAAAATAGCAGTGAAATTTATAAGTTATTTTGTGCACAATAAAATACAACTGAAGAAACCGGATTATAATGGGACAAGCATAAGTTATGTGGATTGAAAACCATATTTTCAACATTTTTTGATTCCATTAAAATTTTCAAGGCTATCAAATTATTGGAAGAAATGGTCAAAATGTAAAGTTTAAGGTCATAAATTAAAGCTTATTAGTCAAGCTTTAAATTATTTTTTACAGAAATGATCTATGAGTTTTAGTTTTAAAGTTATATGGACTTTAAAAGTGATTAAAAACTGATTTTTTCGAAAAATCGTTAAAATTTTAAACAGCCATAACTTCTAAACTAATCGACCGATTCAGCCCATCTTCGAACTTAACCGTGGTAATTACACATAAAATAAGTGTAGAAAATTTCTTTAAGATCGGATAAGAATTGTAGACGCAATCGTGTCCTCAAAAGTCCGTTATATTACATAAATATATATATATATATATAAATATATACATACATATACAGGGTGATTCAGAATTACCTTCACAGCGGGAAAATTTGAATAGAGGAGACGATTCTGAGCATAAAGTTCCTTAGCCATTTTTCAAAATTCTCAATAGTTTTTAAGTTATTTAAAATCTAAATTGACCAATCAAAGACATGCTTTGAAATTTAAAAAAAATTAAAAAGAATAATAAATAAGTTTGGCAACGCCGCAACAGTAAACTTCAAGTTATACACTATTTATTTAATTTAAAAAGTTCGATTTGTCAGAAAAGAGAAACAAAACACACAATTACAACATAGAATATATTCGTATATTTTGTTTTATCTTTTCTCTTTTTATAGAAAGAATTATTAATGGAAAATAATGCTTTTATTAAAAATAAAGCTTTTGGAAATTCGACAAAACAAAAATTACAGATTTTTAATTATATGATGAGCAACCCAGATTAAAAAAAGAAATTTGAAAACTAATTGAATTATGTTTTACCAAAATAAAAGCAATTTCAAATAGACAAATATATAGATACACATTATTTTAAAATCTTTTATTCCGCTTGCTCTGTCTCGCTCGAGACTTTGCTAAGCGCTCATTGTACGTCATACGAAACATATTTGTAAAGATCTCGCGAATTGTCTTGTTAAACATCATCCAAGTGATCTTTCTCGGCGATTAGCTATTTGACTATCTCGCTAATGGTCTTGCTGGTGATCTTTCTTAGAATTTTGCTGGTGATCTTGCTGATGGTCTTGCTGAGGGTCTTGGTGGTGGTCTTGCTGATGGTCTTGCTGGTGGTCTTGCTGATGGTCTCGCTGGTGGTGTGGTCTTGCTGGTGATCTTGCTGACCATCTGGCTGATCACCAGCAGGACCACCAGAAAGATCACCAGCAGGACCTTCAGCAAGACCATCAGCAAGATCACCAGCGAGACCATCAGCAAGATCTTCAGCAAGACCACCAGCAAGACCTCCAGCAAGACCGCCAGCAAGACCATCAGCAAGACCACCAGCAAGACCACCAGCAAGACCCTCAGCAAGACCATCAGCAAGATCACCAGCGAGACCACCAGCAAGACCTCCAGCAAGACCTCCAGCAAGACCACCAGCAAGACCACACCACCAGCGAGACCATCAGCAAGACCACCAGCAAGACCATCAGCAAGACCACCACCAAGACCCTCAGCAAGACCATCAGCAAGATCACCAGCAAGACCATCAGCAAGACCACCACCAAGACCCTCAGCAAGACCATCAGCAAGATCACCAGCAAAATTCTAAGAAAGATCACCAGCAAGACCATTAGCGAGATAGTCAGATAGCTAATCGCCGAGAAAGATCACTTGGATGATGTTTAACAAGACAATCCGCGAGATCTTTACAAATATGTTTTGTATGACGTACAATGCGCGCTTAGCAAAGTCTTGAGCGAGACAGAGCAAGCAGAATAAAAGATTTTAAAATAATGTGTATCTATATATTTGTCTATTTGAAATTGCTTTTATTCTGGTAAAACATAATTCAATTAGTTTTCAAATTTCTTTTTTTAATCTGGGTTGCTCATCATATAATTAAAAATCTGTAATTTTTGTTTTGTCGAATTTTCAAAAGCTTTATTTTTAATAAAAGCATTATTTTCCATTAATAATTCTTTCTATAAAAAGAGAAAAGATAAAACAAAATATACGAATATATTCTATGTTGTAATTGTGTGTTTTGTTTCTCTTTTGTGACAAATCGAACTTTTTAAATTAAATAAATAGTGTATAACTTGAAGTTTACTGTTGCGGCGTTGCCAAACTTATTGATTATTCTTTTTAATTTTTTTCAAATCCCAAAGCATGTCTTTGATTGGTCAATTTAGATTTTAAATAACTCAAAAACTATTGAGAATTTTGAAAAATGGCTAAGGAACTTTATGCTCAGAATCGTCTCCTCTATTCAAATTTTCCCGCTGTGAAGGTAATTCTGAATCACCCTGTATAAATTTTTTAACGGATGGTATTTTTGAACTTTACTCAACTAATTATGATAGTTTATGACGAAATTCCTTGAAAAATCGACCATGAGGACAAATACAATAGTTAGATTTTTAAAAAAATCTACCTAAAAAATTAATTAACATTTCGTCTTACAGTTAATTGATTTTTCAACAATAATTTCATACTTATGATTTATTTCGTTTACTGAAGGTTGCTTTAGAGTTAAGAAACACAAAAATTGTATTAAATAAATGATAATTTGTTCTGATAAAATACATAAATATGGAAGTATTGAATTTTCAAAATTTTTTGAACTTATGTAAATTTTTGAAGTGAGCTCAACTTGCCCTGCCAAATAATGTTGTACTAATTATAAAAAAAATAAAATTTACTCAAAGGAAAGAATAGTATATCACACTGATATAAAAAAAAAAATTTAGCCACATTTAAAAAGTATTTGATTCAGCTAAAATTTATAAAGACTTATTTTTATTAGAATTAATGTCGGCTCAAGACCGACAAATTTAAAAAATGAGGCAACTAATGTTCACCCTCATACTCATTTAAGAGGATTAAATTTGTCGTTTAACGGAAACGCTTTGATCATGCACCCACCGAACTAATATTTTTAAAAAATTATCTATCTTAATCATGAAAATAAATGAAGTTCATAAGAGGAAAAAAAAAAATCTTTTACTAAAATTCTGCGAGAATTCATTACCTCGAAAAATTTTCCAGCAGTTTTTTTTTACACGCAGAGAATTTTACGGTATTTTTTGCATAAAAAATTTATAGAAAAATTACTATGTCATAGTAACATGAGGACAGTATGGAATTATTGAAAAAATTACCGATAACGTAGAAATTTTTAAAATACATCGAACAGAATTTACAAGGTGCATTGTAATTTTGACAAAGCAACAGATTAAATTTTATCCAAGAAATTTAAATTTCTTAATCTGTTGCTTTGTCAAAATTACAATGCATCTTGTAAATTCCGTTCGATGTATGTTAAAAATTTCTACATTTTCGGTAATTTTTTCAATAATTCCATACTGTCCTCATGTTACTATGACATAGTAATTTTTCTATAAATTTTTGATAAAAAATATACTATAAAATTCTCTGCGTGTAATTTTAACTTTCCGTTATGAAATTTGAAAATTTCCAAAAAAAGTAAAGTTATAGGTTTCGGTCCGATTTTCAAAAATCGAGCTTTCATCACATGTCGACGTTTTTAGGTTCCAGGAAGCTATTCCAACTATTTCCGGATGGACGTCCGTCCAAGTTTGTGTGTATGTATGTATGTATGTATGTATGTATGGATGTATGTTAGTGTGTAAACTCATTTTTGTCGTACGATATCTTTGGGATGAATCAACCGATTTGGACGTGCTTGGCAATTGAAAGGGCTCATCAAGATTTCGATCCGATTAAATTGTGAAATCGATCGGCCGAGTAGTTTACGAGAAAAACGAAAAACAAAAATTAAAACATTTTTTTTTTTAAGGTTTTCTTCATAGAACTCATGAACTCGCCCGATTTGCCTAAAAACGTAATCAACTCTAAGTCTCGATGAGACCTTTCGATTGCCACCAAGCACTTCTGAATCGATTAATTCATTCCAAAGATATCGTACTTCAAAAATTAATTTTTTTTAGCCAATTGTATTTTGTTTTGTTTTGGTTAGATAACGAAGTAAACATTTTTGGACTTCGAAAAGCCTCAAAGCTTACAAATAATAACGTTCAAGCTTTCTGAGCTAGAAAACAGCGGGAAGTTTTGGGGTTGGCCCACAGGGTTAATCGTTTTTCAGATTTCGTAATTGTAACATTCATAAGGATTCACATGAATACAGAAAATTTTATTTGTATTTTTCAGTGACGGAATTAATACGATTTAAATATTCGAGTATGTTTTTTTTTGTTTTTGTAAATTCACTTTAGTATTTTATTGAACAATAATAAATTATTACACTGTAGTAGTGATGAGCGATTTTTGTAATTGCAATGAGTACGACGCATATGTAATATTATCATGGATATGATCAGACATGTATCATCGATTGATTCAATACATTCAGCAGATTATTTTTGTTCCTATAATTACCCCACACATGACAGTCTGCATACAAAAACAGCTTCACTGAGTACTAACTACCACTGCTATCGCTGAGCATACGGTAACTGCGCCATATTTGAACTCGTTCACTCTAAATATATATACATATATATATATTTGTTTTTTTTTTCAATTGATTTAAACTTGTCACTCTAATTAATGCAATTGACAAATAAATAAACCACAGTTTACAAAGAGAATTTTAATTAAAATGGATTTCCACTTTAAAAAAACGATTTTATTTCTTTATTTTCGCTGTATGACGATTCAAATTAGTATTAAAAGTAAAAAAAAAAAAAATAACTGTCTGTCGGTCAACCTGGTACACATGTTGCAAAAATCATAGAATGAATGTTTAAGTTAAATCTAAAATAAAAATAGTAAAAAAAATAATAGGGGAAAAAAAAAGTAAAATCGTGAAGCACGACACCCTTTCGGCGATGCTGGTGGCCTTTAAATCCGTGTCGCTGTGGGAAATTAATAGTTCTCACTCTTCTTCTCTCACTCGTTCTAGCACCCCTAAAACTAAAAAATAAAAAAAAATTCGTCGAGTTTTTTTTAGAATTTTACGGGTCACAATTTTGCTAGTCACTTCGTCGTGCATAGACCAGATGATTGGTTCATTTGATTTTCCCGTAACTTTTTTCCGTTCTTTTTTTATTGAGACTTATTCACCTTTATCACTTTTAAAATGATGGATACAGAACCCAAGAAAATAATATTTAAAATAAAATTCATTGATTTTTTTTCTTTATATAAGCTTTATATTATTCACTTGATATAATCGCTGTTGGGAATTTAGGCATGGTAATCGTGAATGAAACAAATCAATTTATTAAATAAATAAAAATTATTTATTTTTATTAAAATACATGCTTTTTTCAGTAGGTCTTGTTGTTGAGATAAAAAACAAGAATTTTATGAAAAAATTCGGTTTAGCGGTCCGTGCTACCCCACCCGTATGAGTTACGACTTCACGACAATGGGCACTTTTGTTGAGTATTTAATTCTAAGAAAATCCCGACTTTGGGTGAGATGATATCATAAAATGCCGCGGAGTTATAGAAGTTAAAAAAATAAAAACCCAAGTTTACGTGTATTTTAAATGGGAAATTTTTACCTGCTCTGGGAAAGTACTTAATATTAATATTAAGGGCTCAAACTCTCAGGGAATTTTTTTGGGGGTATTTCCAAGAAAATTTCGGGATGGGAGCGAAAAGAAAAAAATAGTCGCAAAAAAAGCACTCTAATATATATGAGTGCAAATGACGAAAAACATATTGCCTTGCATTTACTCGGAACATGGGCCTCAATCTCTCGCCGACCCAAGTACTTAAGGTCATAAAATTTGATCCATGCTAGCTTTCTTTTCCTTAATTAAACATATACACATTTTGAACTCAACTTAAATATGTATACTACGACTTAAATGCAGCACTGTTCGAAATAATATTTCGAACAGAATATTTAGTAAAGAGAAATATTAAATAAAATATATATCAGAATAAATATTGATTTTTGTACAGAGAATCCAACAATCGCTATAGCAAAAGCTTTATAATGATGAATAAAAAATAACTTTAGTAACAAAAAAAAAAAATAATATCAATAATAATAATATATAAGCCTTCCGGCAGCCGGAATAGAAAGTAGATTTCGTTGAACTAACTATATTTATCAAATAAATGAACTTTTTTATTAACGAAAAACTTTAACCAGCCGTATTTAGTACTAATTGAGTAATTAAGGATTTTTATGGAAAAAAATTATTTTAAACTTTATTGTCATAGAATACGTACTAAATATTTAAGCAAAAAGTTTTTTTTTCTCTTCAATAGGGACCCATTTTATTTTAAAGTTCTTAATTAAATAATTTAGATAAAAATTAATGAAATGTAACAAATTTTCAAATTGGCCGCACTGTTCAGGCTGATTAACTTGCCTCATCCTTTCTTACATACTGACACTAAATATTTTTGAAGAAAAAAAAAATTTTTTACCTTAAAAAATAGTGTACCATCCCCCTGTATCGTAAATAGTGATGCAGAATGGCCGTCATTTTGAGTTTCGGTCACAAGACGGTCCTGTGACCGACGATCCTAAATGACGAGCCTGTTCAAATGCGAATGACCGTCATAAATTTTTCGGTCAGAGTCCGTCATTGAGGACCACGAAAAAATTTATTGTCACAAATTTGGTCAGTAACATCTAGCTAAATGATTTGCGACCGTCTTTTAATTTTTCGTCACAAGCTAATGTTTAGTCAAGAATTTTGTCAGTCACAACTGGCTAGATGGACGCAATCTTTTGTTTTCAATGATTGAAAAATTTATTTTTGTCTCTATATCCTTATCTCGTGGTATTTTTAAGAAAATGGATGTCAAAATTTCAATTTATATAAAAATTATCAAAACGTTTGTAAGATTTCACCACAATTGTGACGGATGGTCATTTTATGAACGGTCTGCTGACGGTCTTGTGACCATGACGTGACGCTCGAAAATGACCTGACCGTTCAGACTCGCATCACTAAACGTAAAGTAAATTTATGAGTTATTAAACTAATAAAATTATAAAAAACTATTAAACTGATCATATTAGAGAAAAATTTTGTAAAAACTTTATCGTGAGGCTTTTTACAATAGTTAAATCTCCAAAAGAGATAAACTGAATGCTGTAGAATTTCTAAAGAGATTTATAGAGAAAATTTACATTTTTCCATTAAAAATATACTCTTAACTGAAATCTAAAATTTATATCGATGTCAATGCCTTGAAAGCCATTGAAAAAATGTCTGAAAAAAAAAATAAAAAAAAAAACAGAGTAAGTAAAAATCGTATATCATTGAGAAGCAATACATTAGATATTTTGATCGTGGTTGCATATTGTTCAAAGCATCACATTCTTTTCCATTTCCTCGCTTTCTTTGGTGAAGAGCGACTCTAATCGATATACAGGCTCAATGGCCATCGTTTTCCAGCTTTAAACTCCTCTAGTTCCACCTTCTTCAGTCTTCAACTCCTCAACCCACTACCCTCTTTTTTTTTATTTTCCGTTATACATTTAAATGCCAAGTATTTTATTTTTTATTTTTATTTTTTTTCTCACAAAACTTCCAGCCTCTCTACACCCCTCTGCCAGCCCGATTCTATTTACTTGCTCGGTATATTTACGATCGTTTACTTCGTGTGAATTTATTAAATGACTCGACTGTCACATTCTCCATGAGGGTACTTGTCGTTTCACGTCTTTCCTAGAAGCTCTTTCGAAGCTCTGGAAAAACCAAAGCTTTCTTTTCGTTTTATATTCATCCCTCTTATCCATGTACTCAATCTGTATCCTGTACCTTTTACCTTACTCACATACTCAGTCCTTCAATAATAACAATATACATTGGTATCTATTGCTTCTATACATTCTATTGATGCTTATGAATAGTAAACCATGTATATATATATATATATATATATATATATATATATAAATATTTAGATGACGATTAGATAGATGCGTGACCTAAACTCTCTGGCATCTCTTGACATTCCCTTGACAACCTACATTGGGTATAAGCTCAATTTAATGTATATATATATATATATATATATATATATATATATATATATATATATATATATATATATATATATTAATCATGGTTTGCCAAAAGGATCTAATGTTTGTATCATTGGTCTCATAATTTTTGTAGAGGATAATCAAAACATGCATCTAGTTAAAATTTTAGCTTTAAATATTAAAATCATTAATTAAAATCAGCCAGAATACGATTTCTTTGGGCAAATTGACTTTTAAATTCGAATAATTAAAAGGGTTTTCAGGATTTCGAAAATACTGTCAAAGATAATTCGTGAAAATGAAAATGATTAACAAAAAAAATCTTATGACACTCTGTGATACTTCTAATAGTTTCGCCGCAAATGTCACATAATAGTCAAATTTACTATGAATTCTACTGTGACCTTACATACTTTGGAAAAATTTCCCGGGTCATGATATTTAGCCTCAATCTAGCTTCATCGAACCCAAGTAAGCCTCAATCTAGCCTCACTGAGTAAAAAAAGAATTTTGAGTCTCAAATGATGTTCGAGAAGCCTCAATGAGCCTCAAATGATGCTCAAAGATCCTCAATAAGTCTCGATGAACCTCAAATGAACCTAGTCGACTATGTGATTTAAATTCGATTAGTATTATTTGAGGTTCTTTGATCACCATTTGAGGCTCATTGAGGCTCTGTGAGCATTATTTGAGGCTCAAAATGCTTTTTTTACTCAGTGAGGCTGGATTGAGGCTTACTTGGGTTCGATGAGGCTAGCTTGAGGCTAGATATTATGACCCGGGTCGATTTATCATAAAACAATAAGAGACTTTTTTTGCAAAGCCTTGGTTTTTCCTCAAAAGTATACCCTGGTCTCATTTGTACAATATGACACTACCACCTGGGTCAAAAATAAGACTTTTAATTTTAATATTGAGGGCTCAAATTTTAACTGAATCTATACTTTGATATTTTCTGCCAAAATTTTGAGATCAATTATAAATAAAAATAATAATTGATTTTTTTAGCACACCTTAATATAAGTATGCATATCTATATTTGGAAAATGAGTCTATGATGAGTTTCCGATAATAATTGTATTTTGTACGCCAACATACTTGACAAAGTGTGTGGGAAGTATATAAGAGTGTATCAGATACTAAATATCTATCGAACTTTATCATTAACCACTTTCAACCCCTATGGAATGTCATTCACGTGCTAAAGCTGCTCTTATGCTTTACTCTACTGCTACTATTATACTTATTTTACTGACCCTCTGACCTTTTTTATGATATTTATTGATGATGTACTAATAGATTTAACGATAAAAGATGGATTATTTTTTATATCACGGTCTTTTAATAGTTGAGGTCAAACTACTCATTTTTTTCATTTTATCGCTATTGTGTGCCATTGAGAAAAATAATGTTTTATGGTTTTCTTGGGTGATTTTGAAAGCTTTTATTCTACAGTGCTATAAGATTTTTTTTTACCATTAAGAGGTTTAATTCAACTTAAACGTTGTGACTTTTTTTTTATCAAAATTCAGGAAATTGTTTTTAAAAAATATCTTCGAATTTTTCACGTTATTTGTAAATTTTCGTATAATTCGTAACTTTCTGAATTATTAGAAACAATTGATGTAAAGTCTGTAGGAAATCTGTAGAAAGTGTGGAAAGTGTATGAAACTCTCAGTATTCCAATTAAATTAGACTCAAATTCTGACACTTTCAGAACACTTTTGAGACACTTTCGGACTCTATCGGACACATTCGACCAGATAAATACCTGTCGAAAACTTGTCAAAAACACTAATTTCACATAATCAAAAAATTTCTATTGATAATAATATAATTTTTTCGAACGATTTAATACTTCGATGTTTCTTTCAATAATTCAAATTTTTATCGGAGATAAATAGAGATTAGATACGAATCTACGAGAAGCTCACTATTAAATCAAAATTGAATATTTGAAAGTTAATCCGTTTCAAATAATTCGATAGACATTCGGAGATTTCCGGATTATTTGAAAATTCGAATCATTCGAAGCAAATAGTTGTATTAGATTCGGCTTAAACACAATTTGCACACCCTTAAAAAATTTATATTCTATGTGATTCGTCCCGAAATTGAGTTTGATTTGAATTAAAAAAATTTTGAAATGCAGTACTAACTTTTGTTTTTTAAAACCTCCATTAGTTTTTGATTATTGTGAGTTTATTAAAGTCTTGATATAAAATTTATCACATTTATAAACTGATTATTCTTAAAAAACGGAAAAAATTTCCAATTAAAATTATAGTTTTTCAAAAAACTATGAGCTTTAAAATTAATATCATTTTAACCTACATGGAGAGATATTTATAGTAACCGTTCCTAATACGTTTATGAAATATCATCCCATGCCGTTATGGTAATGATTACTTGGAATTATGGGATATAGGCCCATACTTTCTAGGAAAAGTTCCCATATCGCATCTGAAAGAATTATGGTAATGATTACCATACATCATGGTAATTGTTCCCATTATACTATGGTAATCGTTACCATAATATTATAGTAATTGTTACCATAATATTATTGTAATGGTTACCATAATGTTATAGTAATGGTTCCTATAATATTATGGTAAGGGTGACCATACATTATAGTAATTGTTACCATACATTATAGTAATTGTTACCATAATATTATTGTAATGGTTACCATAATGTTATAGTAATGGTTCCTATAATATTATGGTAAGGGTGACCATACATTATAGTAAGGTGACCATACATTATGGTAATGGTTACCATATAATATAGTAACGATTACTATAATATTATAGTAAGGATAACTATAATATATATGGGTACTGTTCCTATAATCGACATTTCAAAAAACTCGGTTACCATGCATTATGGGAACCATTCCCATGATATATTGTAATTGTCATAAATTTAATTGTTCATAAATTTTTCCCCGTGTACTTGGCTTATGAGTAATAATATAACAATTATTTAAGTGAAATAAAATAATGTACATAGTGATTTTAATTTTTATGACATTTATGACTGGGGAATACAAAGTAATTATAAAATAAAGTATATAAATAAGTTTATTTATAATCATATTTATATCTCCGACGAATTTGGACTTGACAACAACTTCAAACAATTTGCTTTAAATTTCAAAGGAAATTTTTGACAGTATAAAAAATAATAATCAACTCAAGACATGTAATTATAGTTTTTAACTTTGATATTTTCTACTTAACGACCCTATGACATCTCTTTATGTCATAAGAAACTTATTACAAAATTATAATACTTTGTTACTTTATAAGAACGTACATCGATAATTAATTTTGGTACTAAAATTCTAAAGCTCATTACGGAATAACTTCAATATTGCAACATAAATCTAGGGAGAATCGGGTAAACTAGGCCATTCAAAAAATTTGGTAAAACAAATTTTGTTTTTAAATAGTTTCAAATCATCGTTTATTTACTTTGTTATCATTTCTGCACAAAGTAGCTTTTGGAAATGTCTTGATATTTTTTTAATTTTTAAATATCTGAATTATCGTTTTTCATAAAATTATTTTTTCAATCTATACACCTCTAGGACTTACCCCAATTTTTTTGTTACAGTGTAGATACAATTGAAACCTGAATTGACAGTAGAAAAATAAATAATACAGTAGATAAATAGCCCAGTTTCAGTTATTCTACAAAATAAATTTTTAATATAACTTTGAAGCATAAAAAATAAAAAGTTAATTTGATTTTTTATTAAAATGACTCGGTCATTTTGTTAAATTGGTTGTGTCTGAGAGAACACGGCTTTCATCAGCAGTCAGAACGACTAGTAGTGGAAGAGAAACAGGAAAACTAGGAGCTACAACGAAAATCAAAGGAATCAGTTGCCACTTGAGTGCTCGTGAATGTCATTACATTATGTCGCATACCATGTAGACACATTACTGCCGCCTCTGTAAGCACAGTACCTTATTCCAAATGTTTATGTGTACACACACCGCACAGTGTCATCTCAGTTACTACAATTTAACGTAAACATCCAGTAATATAATCACAAATAAAACTATGTTAATAAATAAATTAAATTTCTTTTAACAGTAAACTATTTAAAAAATTTTAATTATTAAACACAATATTTAATGAGTTTAAAAAAACTATTTTTGAATTAACAATAGAAGCACGTAAATGTAAATTTCTTACGTGAAATATTATAAATAACAGAGATAACACATGTGTTGAGTAAAATGTGTGACACTTGATCCAAGGAGAATGTTCATCATGCGAATCGTTGTACTATAGCAATTTACGAGAGTACTCCTGGGTCGCATTTGAAGTAGAGCGAACTCACCCCCTTGGCGGCCGTTACCACCCTTGTCCAATTAACCCTCGTCTCTGACGGGCCTAGTATATTTTCTCTCTCACTCTTATTCTCATTTACGTGCCTTTATCTTTATACTTGTACTCACTTACTCATCATTCACTCACTCACTCGCTTACTCACACCCTCAGTCAGTCACTTACTCACAGTACTGTCTCCTTAGTATGCTTCTGCACTGTATGCTTTCGATCTCACTCACCTGGTTATGCTTCGCAAGAGCTTACAAACTCACAAGGGAACCTACGAACTGATAAAGCAGCTTCCAACCTACTGTATATGATGTCGATTTTCTCTGTAGTATGACTAGTCCCATAGGCAGCTGCTATTCCTACCCCGGCTCCAGCTACTCTGTTTCTATTATATATACATACTATACTTACTATGTATCCGCTATGACTGATTGATCACCTGTGTAATCAATATCGTAATTTATTCTTTGCATTTTTATAAATTTATTTACTGAAAAATTTATATCGTAAGAAAAAAAAGAAAACGAAAAAAAATTGACTTTATGAGAGCATGAATATTGATTTGTTATTATTTGTGGAAAAGAAAAAGAAATTTAATGTGAATTCGTACTTGTGATCAAAAATTTTTTAACTCCCCGCTAAGAAATTTGAAAATTTTCTAAAACAGCGAAGTTATTGGTTTCGTTGCAATTTTCGAAGACTGAGTTTTGAACAAATTTAGATATTTTGAGGCCCTAGAAAGCTATTCTAACTAATATTTACACAGTTAGAACTTTTGTGTTCAATTCAACACAAATCGTCTATTGCAAACGTTCTACTCAAATTTTTGTGTTAATTCAACACATTGCGTTTGTGTTGATCTTTAACACAAATTTTATGTGAAATAAAATTGAACACATAAAATCTGTTCTTTTGACAGAAAGTTTGTGTACATTTAACAGAACATTTGTGTAAATTTAACACATTTTTCGTGTTAAAATCAACTAATAAACATAAGCACATAACCTAACCAACTCAAGTATACTGATCTACCCTTAGTACAACTTATTTCAATTTAGCGAACAATTGAACCAGGTCAAAAAGATATGAAAGTTATCTAAATTTAATTGTAAAATGTATATATTTAATTGTAAATAAATTATAATCCGAATTTCCCTGCAGACAATGCTGCTACAATGCTTTGCTTGGTTATAGTCATGAAGAATAGTGTTACATTCTAGATTTTCCAATCATCTAACATAAAAAATCTGTTAACATAAAAAAGTAAAATAACACAAACGGTTTGCGTTGAATTAACAGATTTCTGTGTTAAAAATCAACACAAAAAATTAAACCAAATAATTTTTTAACACAAATACACAAACTTTGGAATGATTATTTCTAATCTTGATATTTGTGTCCATATTTATTAATATTTGATAAACTGCTTATCAATATTTCATGTACACGTTTATTAATATTTAATTGCTTACTTCGAAACAATTTAAGTAAACCGTTTACTACATATCGATAAATTTGATTAATATTCAATAAATTGTTCTCTCAGTGCGCCTTTTTCCCCAAAGTGGATTTCAAGGCTACATTTATTGTTCCTTAAAATATTGCAATAAAAAATTTTGAGGACTTTGAATATTGAGAAATTCCCCCATAATAAATGAATTGGTATTTTATATAAAAGCTGTTTCCAACACCTACTGAAACATATAAAAAAAAAATGATAACCCTCAAAAATGCTGTATCATGACCTCGGGGATAGAATCTCGAATTCCCGATTAATTCTAAACGCCTCTTAAATTGAAAAAAAAAAAAAATAAATAAATATTTTTATTTCAATCGAATTGATTCTCTGCTCGCTTATTTTTTTTCTTAACAAAAACTCTAATATTCAATTTATTTATAAATTAATTTTCTACAATTTTATTGTCATTATTCAATCAATTGTTTGTTAATAATTAATTAAATATTTTATTATGGATAACATTTATCAAAGTCTAAGCAAGATACTAAGAGTATTTGCGCTATTATAGGTCGTAATATGTTTCCTATGACGAAATCTTTTGTTATTGATCATTAAGTAATAATTTCTTTTATCGAAACTAAAGTTCCCTTATGTACTAAATCAATTTTTTTCCAAAATAGGGGAAGATCAAAAAATACTAGTCAACATATATTTTATACTAACAAGAGCAATTATTAATTTGTATCACTTGAATAGTCACATTAAGATCTGAAAACGTTATTTATTAGATAACATTTATCATGAACATGATTAATGTACCGAAAAAAAAAGTATTTTTACGACGCGTATCATTATTATAAGAATACTAGTACGCGCTGAGAATTTAGTGGTAGTGATTGTCATCAGAAACATTTAATGGTCACTATATGGCATAGTTAATTTGAAATTATTCAGCTTGATGCTAATTGACAATGATTGCTGATAATAACTATCTTCATGGCCACATAGCAGCCACTATTAACGATCAAAATAATCAACTACGTAATGTACATCAATAATTATAATTTACCCGACTATATTTATTGCATGGAGAATCGAGGCAGTAATAGATTACTAAAGTTATTATCGTCCATTTAAAAGTCATACTCTGACTCTTTGATGATTAAGGTCTTGGTATTTTTTCATCTTATTAATACTCATTAAAACTCATTTATTACTAGCATATTTTTTTTTGTGAAAGAGGATTTAAAGTTTAAAGTACACGTGATAAATAATGTAACACAGTACACTGTAGAAAATTTTCGGAGAGTATGCGAAGTGAATATGGAGCAGATAATTTTTTATTTATCGATTATTCCCCTCAGAGTGAAATTCGCTCCAAAGGGGAATATTTTAACATTAAGACTTCAGGTCGGAGTGAATGCGTATCAGAATAAAATCTACATTCAGTCACTTAACTGAAAAAAGCTCCCTATTTGCTCCGTATGCGAAGTAATTTTTTTTTAAACTCCGGAACTCCGAATGACAGAGTGAGTTCGGATTGAAATAAAATCCATTATATTCACTCCAGATTCACTCTCGATTTTTTACAGTGTATCTATAACAATCGTATAAAAAGGGGAAGTTTGTTGGACTATGATAATAATTCACGTAACTCACCCAAAAGAGAACTCATTTTCTAAACTATAAAATTTAGAAAATACGCAGAAAAAAAAGATTTCTTGCCGCAAAAAATTTTAATGTGCATCACGAAATTTTATGCATTATCAATTAAATACAAACATTGTCTTGGGGTGAGAATAGCTATTTTCGATACGTAGGATTAAAAAGGGAGTTTGCGGCATGCTTGGATTGGCGACACAAGTCTTGGGTTATGCCGCATTCTCAACGAGAACGAGTACATACACCTTTCTTGCACGAGCGAAGCGATCACTCGGCGCGATACCGAATTGGTCTGGGTTCGATTCCCAGTTCGGGCTATCTATATTTTTCTCAATTTATCTATAAATTGTCTTATTGAGAAGGTATTTGCATGTTTGCATGTTTAGGTTTCCACAATATTCAAATCGCTTCGCTCGTGCGTGAAAGATGTATGTACTCGTTCTCGTTGAGAATGCGGCATAACCCAAAACTTGTGTCGCCAATCCAAGCATGCCGCAAACCCTCTTTTTAATCCTACGTATCGAAAATAGCTATTTTGGTCAAGAAATAATTCCTTGCACCAAGTAATTTTTTCTAGTTCTAAATAAATGTTTGTTTTCAATTCACAATGCAAAAAATTTATTGGGGTAAGTAAAAATTTTCTTTAGGCGAGTAAAAATTTTTTGTGTCAATGAATTCTTTTTTTTCTATGCCCAGTTTTTTGGGCTTTGAGAAGCTTTCTAAAACCAAAAGGGAGTACAAAAATCTGTCATTTTGGAATAAGTAACGCGATATAAATAATATAGCTATATTCAGAGACATTCAGTCATATTTAGTGACAGAATAATTAAATTATTAATTTATTTAAAAAAAATAAATACGTTCGACTTTTTTCTCGCGTAGTTTAAATGTAATTCGAATGATATAGATAAATCTATTTATCTCAATACTTGGCAATTAAAAAGAGTTTAAACGCTATGAAAAGGCACAAATTCAAGTCAAGACCTATCTAATGATACCAATTTCAATAACATTAACTAATTCTATCATATAGATATGGCGGGAACAAAATTTTCCTTATTCTCTTAATAATATAGATTAATGCAATTGCAATGTTATTACATGTAGCAGCACTAGCATATAATAATTATTATTGTTGATATAAATTATTTTTAAATGAAAATTGAATAACCAGTGACGTAGTAATTGTGCGTTCGTAATAAATAGCTCATAAATTTACACTATCGATGGGGTTAACGTTCTAATTCTCACGGTTAAAATTTCAGTCCCGCGTGTTGTGTAGCTTTCACACCGACATTGTTGAAAATGTGAACACCGAATCATTCATACCACACCGTGAACTAAAAATTTTTTGCAGTGAAGTCAAATCATTCATTTGCAAACATAGATATTTTAAGATAATTTTAACTTCAATTAATTTTTTACTGAGTTATAAACTATAACTACATTTCTTCGGGTTCTAAACGTTCAAAAAATCATATAAAAATACTTATGACTCTTAAAAATATTGACGGAAGTCAAGTAAATAATTAAATTAAATATAGTTTCAATAAGTGATACTTAAATAATAATTGAGTCGCTTATTTTACCACCACATTTCATTTTCGTTTTTATGCTGAGTAATTATTAGTGGTATAAAATAAAAATTTATAAAAAAGTTTTTATCGGATATCAATAAATTTGATATTCGGTTGCATTCATGATTTTAATCTTCATGAAATTTACAATAATATTAATATTTAATAATATCATATTAATATATTTGATATGGTTTTTAACTAAAATCGTTTGTAAATGGTCATAACAATAAATAAGCATTGATTCCATGTATATAAAATTACCGATTTATAACAGTTATATAACCGAATGTTCTTCGTTTGCACTATTAGTAAGCCCAGAACAAAATTCGACATCATTTTCGAGTGTCTTTTACTGTTTGAGTGGATTTTTTTTTTTTGTCAGAGATCGCTTTGTGACTATTTTTAAAAATAGCATGGGGTAATTTATTAAGATTGGGTAGTGCAGGTAAAGTATTTTTGTTATGTATAGAATTAGCAAGACAATTATGTGTACTGACTGTGTATAGCGTAATATTATGGTATGTTATGGTTATATAGGTTAGGCATATAAATGTTAGAACACTAATTTATATGATTTCTTTGTAGAGTCTGATGAAGCAATAATAAATTGCGAAACGTTGCAAGTAATAATTCGTTAATTTACATCATCTTTTGTTCCTATATCCTCTGATACTAATTCATTTAACTAACTAAGGATCTGATTAAAATTTAATAAATTATCTTTCTTCTTTTTAGTGTTTGTTATCTGAATTGTTTTATTGATAATTAGCAAAGGATGACTGAGGTAAATCGGCCACAAGTACACTAAGAAAAAAATTTTCTTCTGACAACTAAATTTTGGTTGTGTCAACAAAATGATTTGAGTGCCCATTGCTAATCATATATTTAGTTGTTTTAACTAAATATTCTATAATCCACAAAACAAATTATTAGAAACAACAGCATAAAATCAAATTGATTATCTGTAGAGCTAATAAAGTAGTCATTATGAAATATATTAGTGAGCCTTAGAGAATGAGTTATTAATAATAATTAAATATTATTTTAAAATAACAGAATATTTATTTAACAATTAAATAAATGCATATTTAGAAAAATAATTTATTTCTTTGACACATATTTTTTTTTTGTAATATGACAAAAATTGTTCAGGGCAACATTAATATTAAACATTAATGTCATAGTGTAATACAGGGTACCCCTGTATTACTATCAAAAAGGGGTTATCGTCACTGTGCTAATTCACACCGGGTAACCCGTCCTATAAATGCTTCAAGTTAGGAATTTATAAATTCTGAAATAAGCTTCTTACCAGGGACACTACAAGTGGTGGGCGCGATCTAGTGGCGAGCACGGAACTACTCCCGCTGCTGCTGCCTAGCACCATAACTTTTTAAATCAATAATCATTAGTTTTAAATATACATTTATTAACCTCAAACAAATATATAGATTTATTCTAAATGAATCTATTTTATTGTGTCTAAGTAATATTTATTAGAGTTAATATAATAATATTTTGCTTTGATATTTGGATTTGTTGGCACTATATAATAGTTTAGTTGTCCATTAAATAAATATTTTCTCAACTTTACCAAATGATTTTATTTGTTAGAAATGACAAAAATCGATTATGTTGACGTAATAAAATTTAGTTGTCCCAAATAAATTTTAGTTCAACAGAATTTAACAAAACCGATTTAATTGTCCGAAGAAAATTTTTTTCTCAGTGTAAATAAAAACAAATTTCAATTGATCGCATTTTTTAGACTGATTAACTTACCCCATCTTTTTTACAAACTGTAACTGAGAATTTTGCTCTAAACGACTACGAAAATCATAGTGTCTTATCTTGCCTCACGTTTCTCTACATAATAAATCTTTCTGAATCATCATATTGTTAAATGATGTATTAAAAAAATATACTTAACGTCAATCATTTGAAAGTAATTATTCTAATTTAAAAAATTAATTCAATTTAAGTAATATTATTGAATAAGTCGAAGCTATTTTTTCATTAGATAAAAATAATGATAAAATGTTTTTATATTTTTATATAGAATTTATACCATTGATAAATTCCAAGTATTTATTATTATAGCATCTCCTAGTGAGAAAACTGTGACATTTTAATATAGTAATACCATTATTGCTGGAGGAGTCAGAAATAATGTGGGAATAAAATTACTTTTTTTCATTGTGATATTTTTTATATTTCTTATTGTATTAGGGGAGCGCCAAGCAAAGTAAGAAATCCTCAAATTTTAGTAAAAAAAAAAAAAATTTCATCACAGTGGTTTTAAATCAACATTCATCATTTATATAATCATTGTTTAACAATTCGAAGTAATAGATTTATGGTATAATTTTATTTTCGCGGGCAAAATTTATCATTTTGGAATTTTTCGAGTTTGATATTTTGCAAATAAAATTAACAATTAAAAAAAAAGCGGTACTTATTTGTGTATGCGGCTCAATATTCCATAAAAATTCTAGAGTTCAATCAATTAACATCGGGTTTATGGCGTTCAAAAGGGCTAATTAAATTTTTAATTTCTTCAGAATTTGAGCTTCATTAGTCCAATAAAAGCTGAGCTATTGAAAAGAAAAAAAAATATTTAATTATTCAATAACCTTCCAATCAATTGATCGATGAATTTCATAAACTCATTTCTTGTAACGGGAATAAATTTCTGGAATAATCTACCAATAAATATAACAACAGCTGAAAGTTTATCTATATTTAAGAATCTTTGTTACAAACATTTAATGAGAACAGAAACTAACTCTTCTTAGAAAAATTTACTGTGTACGTTATACTGATATTTATAATGATTTCATATTGTACAACCAGCTTTGAAAAGGCTTTCTAGTGTCAGTATACATTTATGTAATTCATGTATTAGTTAAATAAATAAATATTCTAATCAGCTCCAAAACTATGAAAGTCTCGTCAAATGTCATAAAAGTTATTTGAATCAAAATATTTGTTCGAGATATATTAACAGAAAATTTGAAAATTAATAATTATTTTCTCTTCTCTTGAATCATAATTTACTCATTCAATTGATCCAAATCGCGTCAAGTGTATGTTTCATTAAGTTCCTTTGATCGCCGCATAAATCGTTTCAATCAATTGATGTGTTTGAGAGATACCGTTTAAAGGCGATTACTAAAAATTATTGTTTTCTCGTTTTTTTTTTTCAAATAATTAGAATCATTATCTAATAGTCTAACTAGACTTTTCTTCCGAATACGGCACACCTTTCTTTTGTCTATTAATTACACACAAACTTCATTTTTATGTGTAGAAACGTTACCTGAGCGAATTTATTGGCGACGGAGCCGAATAAGCCTCCATTTTGATGTTTACCTCAGACACACACAACACGTGTTCAAAATTCACCAACCCATCAATCAATTATTTAATTAATTAACAAATTATTCGCGAAATTTTGAACTAAATATGCCACTAATTCACCTATAACAATCTTTAACGAATTAATTCGCTAGACATCGAACAATGTTAGGTTTCATCCCACACTGAAAAAAAAGTTTAAGTCCTATCGCAATACTCTGTTTAAGTGAGTGACTTATATTTTCCGTACGATACTATAGCAAGTCCAGAGAGAGTAGTAAAAAAAGTTCCCACGTAAGGCTCAGCGCGTATTTTGCATCTTTTTTCCCCGTGTTTATACTACACCTTTAACCTATACATCGTTCTTAAGAGCATTAAAAAGATTATTTACATAATTAGAATTAAAAATAATCATTTATGGATTCCTGGGTAAAAAATAAATTAACTGAGTGGAATTTATTATCCTATCATCAAGTATTATCAATAAATGGGTTTATTGTCATTTCATTAATCTATAGCAATATTTATTTCCATAACCTTTATTTTCTAATTCTGTAAATTTATGAGTGTAAGGATTTGAGTGTAGTGCTGATATCAGTATTGCGGTGGCGCTAAAACTCAGTTTAAGCGTATGACTTAAACGAGTTTAAGTGTAGCGCTTAAAAATATTGCGTTGAGACTTATATTTGGTATAAGTATATTCGCAATACCAAGTATTACGATATCACTTAAATTTATAAGCGTGAGACTTATACTTTTTTTTCAGTGCAGATGTGATGGTGGAATCGTCAGTGAGGCACCTCCATCACATTCTGCCTCATACCTAACACTGAAGTTACCTAACACTGAAGTTATTTAATTTTAATTTAGCTATTGATAATTGATCAATTAGCAGCACCATCTATGTGCACGTATTCCAACGTAATCGCATCTTTTTGTCCGTATCGCCAACTCAGACAAATAGCGCTGGGTTTTATATGTTATTAGGGTTCTTACGCCGTATTTTTTGAAGTAAATGGTGATATGCCGTATTCGGAAGTATAGCCTCTATTTATTCTCAAAAGTAATTGAACTCGTTACATCAACGAGCTTTTGTGATTGCCATCTAAATTAGTATGTTTATTCAAGAATAATCTTCAACGAAATTTTTAAACCAATTGATAAACCAAGTTCTTTTCATTTCAACATAAATCACTTTTTGTATTCTAAAATAGCTTTAAATGTATATGTATATTGTTAAGCTCAATGTACTCGACAACAGAGGAAAGTTATAGGGTTGGCCCGCGAGATCATCCACTTTCAAGATTTTCTTACGACAATGAAAAATTTCTTCTGCTTGTTTTAAAAAATTACAAGTAAAAAGTTAGAAATCCACCCTATTGAAGTCATTAAAAATGCCATATTTTTTTAATGTCTCCGTTTTACCCAGCCCGTCCTGAATATTTTATAAAACAAAACTTTTTTTCCATTTAAAATAAATCGCAATATGAATAATAAATAGTGGAGAGAGATATAAATCTTACATTTTAACCAACTATATTGATGGATGACAGCTAACCTTAAATTTAATGCGACAGATAAATTTATTGTTCTTATACTATTATTTATTTACGTATCTGATTGACGTAAAAAATGAATGGATCAACTCATGCGTGAAGCTAATATTGTTATCTATGTATTATTAACTTGACAGAAAAAATGGATGGGTAAATAATTTCAAAAACGTTTCAAAAATTGCACGTCTTCATGGAGAGGGATTTACGGTTACAATTACACTATATTGTGGAAATGGTTCCGATACCGTATGGTTACAGGTTTTTTTCAAATATCGATTATAGGAAGGGTACCTATTCAAATTATGGCAATGACTCCGGTCATATGAGTTTTGTTCCTATACAATATCGAAATAGTTGCTATGTCATTATGATAATCGCTCCCAATGTACTACAGTAATTATCATCATTTGCTATGGTAAACGTTACCATGTATTATGGTATTGATTCCCCTAGTTTATGATCACCCATGATAACAATTACCAAAATACTATGGCAATGGTTACCATGATATGATAGTAATGGTTACTAAATATTAAAACAGTAATTACCGTAATAGCATGGTAATCTTTACCATAATATTATGGTAATTGTTACCATGCCATGACGGTAATTATTACCATAATATTTGGTAACCATTACCATAATCTTATGCTAATTGTTACCGTTGATGATAGTAATCATTACCACTATATTATAGTAATAGATATCACAATATTACGGTAAATATTACCATACTATTACAGTAATTATTACGATGATAGTTGGTAATCGTTACTATAATATCGTGGTAAGCATTACCATGTATTATGGTATTGATTCCTCTAGTTTATGATCATCCATGATAACAATTACCAAAATATTATGGTAATTGTTACCATGATAGTAATGGTTACTAAATATTAATGCAATAATTACCGTAATAGCATGGTAATCTTTACCAACATATTTTGGTAATTGTTACCATGGGTGATCATAAACTAGGGTCATCAATACCATAATACATGGTAACGCTTACCACGGTATTATAGTAACGGTTACCAACTATCATCGTAATAATTACCGTGATAGCATGGTAATATTTACCGTAATCTTGTGATATCAATTACTATAATATCGTGGTAATGATTACCATCATCAACGGTAACAATCAGCATAAGATTATGGTAATGGTTAGCAAATATTGTGGCAATAATTACCGTAATAGCATGGTAAAAATTACCATAATATTTAGAACTTTCTCACATTATGGGAATGGTTACCATGACAGTCTGATAACCAATATCGTATTTCCATAGTAATCGTTACCATAATAGTATGGTAATAATTCCCATAGAATATGGGAACGGTTACGATGATGTAAAGTGTTTATTCCCATACACCCCGAGGAATTGTTCCGATGTTGATATTGCGTTTATTTATACTTCTTTAAGGGAACTATTCACTTGAGTATGGTAATCATTACCATAATTCAATTACCGTACGATATATAAACTTGTGCCATAATTATAGAAATTATTCTTATAGTTATAGAAACCCTTACCAGAAATAATGGGGTTATTCGTAATTCTAACTCATTATTACCCTAACGTTATGAGATAATATTTCATAAACGTACTAAGAACAGTTACCATAATTTTCTTTCCGTGTACCATCCATCTTAGGTATTTATGTAAAGGATGGAGAAGGGTACACGGGTCTCCTGATTTGTTTTTTTTTTTTTTGTACATGGGATAGACACAGGCATTATAGGGAGATTAGGGCCATTCTAATTTTTTTATACAAAATCAGTTCTACAATTTTTTATTTAAAAATTAAATTAAGATTTTCACAACTCATTATTAAACATATATTTGAGTATATTTATACACGGAAAAAAAGAACTGTTACTGCAACAGGACATGTCACGGTAGTTACTACAGGGAAACCCTGTCGTTTTTACAAGATCAGTCTTGTTGCAGCAACAAACTCATGCTACAGGACCTATCCCTGTTGCAGCAACAGTTATTTTTTTCCATGAAGAAACAGAAAATGTCTCTGTGCTTTTACAAAGTCATCATTATTTGTAATATTGTTTTAACAGTAAGAATTTTATTTACGGTCTTCAATAGATGCTCGTTTCTAAAATTCAACTGAATTTATTTATGAAAAAGAATAAAGTTAGTTTATATTATTTAAAATTACCGCTTTTATCGTGTTACCGTACGGGCGAATAGGCCAACATAACTACAAACAAATATTTAAATTTTATTTTTCTAAAAATATATCAAAGTAATACAACCTAGTCTATTAATTATGAAAATTGAAATCTCTTATTTTTAAAAATATTTCTCTAATAAAGGAATTATTTTACTAAATGTACTGTGGATATAATTTAACGTGGGTACGTAATAAATTAAAAATTTTCATGCGAGAGTAGAGCACGCGTTTTTGCAGTTAATTTATACAACGACTTATACATATTCATTTTTACATTAGTATGTTCCTCGTAATATAGTAAAAGTAAATTCGTTAATTCAATAGGCAAAAGCACATCGAATTATTAATTATTAACTATCCAATTAATTTTTATTAAATGATTATTTGTTTTAGGTATTAATTTACCATATATTCGAGATTATTACTTATGGTAGTTAATTAATCGTAAATAATTTGCGATAATGAGTAATAATCTAATCAATTATTTACTATAACGAAGAATTACGAGTACTTACAATTAATAATATAAAAATATTTAAATTATCAGTTAATAGTAATTAACATTATTCTGATAATTCAATAATTAATTATCATTTAAATTATGTTCATTACTGAAATCAATTAGCTACCGATCACACTAATTATGAATTATATTATTTTAATCAACGTCAAAGTGTCCTGTTTAAAAAAAAATTAATTTCATGTAGAGGAAGGTCGAGTAAAATGCAGACGTCAAAAAAATGTACTTTTTGATTCTTTATACTCTATACATATTTCACTTTCCATTGCGTCTGTAGTGCACTGAGAGAAAAGTGTATGGTTGTGGTAACTAGAAAGGGATGGGAATGAAAAAATAGTCATCTTAACTAATATTTCTAGTTTTTTGAACTATATCATAGTGTCCGAAACTATTTGAAAGTAGTAGTTTTAACTAAGCATTTGTTTTGTTGTGGTAACTATTTAATATTACTTCTCAGAACTTGAACTTCAACAGAATCACAAATGTTTCAGCAATTGTAAGATTATAATTTCATTAATTTAGCATCATTTATATATATAAGTCGTCGACGAAAATAATTAAGGATTTTTCTTCATTATTTTTTTGTAATAAAAATACCTTTTTTTACTTAGTTACGTTCGCTATTGTCATTGTTCATTGAACTATAACACAGTTAAAACAACTATGATATCATCGTACATTTTACAACTATATATTAGTTATCTGAACTGAGGGTAACAGTGGAGGCTTCATTGAACTATGTTTTTCATAGTTCAGAAAACCAGTTTTTTCTCTCAGTGTGTAAAGAATAGTAAAGACACATATAAAGTTAGTAACCGTTCATGTCAGAACAGGACTGAGTACTGTTTTGGAGGTTAATGAGATCTACAAGATATAAGTAACCATTCCTGTCACTAAATAGTAAGTTCTCGTATTCTATACAGCAACAAGAGCTGTGTTGAGAGGTTTGCATACTCTTGAACTATGAACGACAACTATTTTAACAGTAACCAGTCATATGTTTCATGTACTGTGTAGCACATCATTGGTTACTGTTTAAAAAGTAATAGTACGTGTTAAGCAACGACTTACTCCTGTTCTAATATGAATGTCATATTAAAATGTATTTTTCTCTATACTTTTTGTCGATTACTGCGCAAAATAGTAACCAGTCCTATTTATTTTTTTCCGTGTGGGCTTTCAAAAAATCTGAAAAAAATTTTGGATTATTTCTTGAAGTGTCAAATATTTGGCTGAGAAGTTGCCAAAATTAATAGTTTAAAATTGCTGTTAACAATAACAAAAATTGAAGAATAATCAAAAAACGCAAAAAACGGAATTTTTTAGAAAATTGACTGTTGCCCCTAAGGCCCAGTATGCACACACAGACTTAATTAATAATAAATACATATTTTAACTGAAAAAATTGATAAGTATAATAATTGACAAATTTTGACATAGAAAAGATTTATCAATAAAATATTACAATAATTAAAGTTTTAAAACTTTAAATACATTTAAATAATCAAATAAGTTTTGAATAATTACATAAGT
Organism: Microplitis mediator; assembly: GCF_029852145.1. Taxonomy (NCBI): domain Eukaryota; kingdom Metazoa; phylum Arthropoda; class Insecta; order Hymenoptera; family Braconidae; genus Microplitis; species Microplitis mediator. The sequence goes on from NC_079972.1 coordinate 8,753,060, forward strand.
TTGAAACTTTAATAATTTTATTGAATATATACACCATTAACCTCAAAAACGGGATTGCGTGTTCTTACACCGGTTTTTTTATAGAAATTTTTGGGTATTCCATGTTTCCCACAATATCCTATTTAACCCTCTCTGATTTCTGTTCCAAATTTAATCATTATCGATTAAATATTTCTGAAGTTCATAAATTTTGATAAAAAATTAGCCTCAGACATGCAAGTGACCTGATAAACGTCTCATGCAATATACTGTATCCTAAAAAATAAATATCACAAATTGATTACAAATACAGCATAAATTATTTCACGAACGTAAAACAAAACTATTATTTTTATTTATCTAATATATGAATTTCAAATAAGATACTTTAGTCGGCAAAGAAAAGCTTCACTATTAGAGAACCATTACACGAAAATTATGATAAAAGAAAGTAAATGACAAAAGTCAACAGACAGAACGAGAGAACGAAAGAAAGCAAAGTAGAAAAAGATCCACAAAAAATAGTAAAAAAAAAAAAAAAAATAATGAAAGCGAGCTTACGTTAAAGGAAATTGAAGCACACAGATGATCTAGGGCATCTTGCAAGCCGCACGTAGACCTTGCGAGCAGCTAGACTCGATGAGCCAAGCTTCACGACGACTCGAGCTAAAGGCAAACTCCCTTCCAAGGAGTAGAGACAAATTGAAATTCCGAATCCACCCCGAGGGTGACGTGAAAATCTTATGCTTCTTCCATTTGTCCCTACTTCCTATCTTACGTCTTTGTTCCAGTCTCAACCTCCCCCACCTTTTTTCACCCTCTCAAGAAACTTTGTTGCATCCCACCCACATATACCTAAAAATATATAAAACTACCTACACATCCATATTTTTTTTATAACTATATATCTATATACACAAATATAAATGATGTGAGGTGAATATGGTCGTAAGGATAAGATTATTTCACGCTTCGAGTGCCCATCCTCTATATTTTTTTCTTATATTTTACGTTATTTCACATCTTATATATTTTCATTTGACATTATACCCTTCTTTACATTCAACCAACGTAACAGATCGGAAACGAACAGTTGAAATAACCATGTTCAATTTCTATATACCAATCACTTGACATGCGATTCACTAGAATCGATTTACTTTTCGCATCTTTTTTTTATTTTTATTTATTTACTTTTATTTTTTTTTTTTTTCATCCTAACAGTTATGTCGTAACCTACCTCGGCCAGAGTAGTATACTAGAGTAGTAGAACAACAGAACATCTGCTATTTCCATTGCCATTAGCTGTATCCATTGAGAGTCTATCTCACGTCCAGTCATTGGCGCAACATAGTTTTTCTCATTGTAACAATAAAAAAAAAAAAAAAATGGTCAGAGAGAGAAAGAGAAAGAGTGAAAGAAAAAACCTGGCACCCATATCAGTTGTAAAGAGCCGCAGATACAAGAGTAGCAGCAGCAAAAATATCCAGATCAGACTAGGTCGTTGAACAAACGACCGCATGATTTATCACAACGTTCCCTTACGCTCTGCAGCAATTTCATTGCTACACGTTTGACCGCTACATGTATACACATATATGTATGTATACAAACATGCAGGACGTCATCCACGATATAGCAATTTTGCGCGTCAGTTAGTACGCGATGCCTCCTCGTAAAGCAAAATCCAATGCGTCGGCCTCGGTGTCGAATGTTTGTCACTGTTACGGTACTGCTGCTGCTGCTGCAACTGTTGATGCTGTTGCAACTGCACCAACACAGTATAGTAAACTATACGAAATTCGAGCTCGTATATTTTAACCAAACATTGATCCAATGTTTCCTCTATACTACTCTTGCTACGATCGTACACCCTCTGGTACATTGGGGCATTTGAATTGTGGGTGGACTGATATTAAAACCTACGAAACTTTATTCACTCGAAAAATTACTGTACGACAGTTTACACTTGGTAATTCATTACTTTTTATTTTTTATTATTTACAAATCCTTTTTATTTATTACACTTTTTTTTATTTATTACAATGGATACCAACAAAAATACGCTCGTATTGTATAAAAATTGATTGTTTGTTGCCATTTATTTTTATTCAATGGGATTCGTTCATTAAAACCCTTTTAAAATATTGCATTGCCAACTTTTTTTTACAGATACACTTTTTAAAATCTGGTTAGAGTTTTTATTTGTTTTATGTATTCGAAAGTTTTTTTTTTATAAATTATATTCTGATGACAGTTAAGTGAAATATGTCGACATGTTTTAGTATTGAAGATTACAGAATTTTACAGTAACTAATGAAAGTAGAAGCTTTTGTAGAATTATTTCAAATGGAAAAATTATTAGAATATCAATATAGATATTGTGAAAAAATTGAAATTTTAATGAAAAAGCTTTTACTATTTTAATACTTTGAAGAATAGGCAAAAAGATTAAAACTCTTTTTTTTTACGGAGAGTCAAATTGTCAATTGATAATTTTTTTTTTTTTTTACAAGACTTATTTACCTTACTAATGAATTATCTATTACTCAGCGAATAATTTAATTCTTTAATAATAACTTCAATATAACGAAAAGTATTTAATTAATCATTAATAGAATCGGGTAAATCTATAGAGCATGAAATTAATCAATGATAAATTAAATTTGTGGAAGCTGGATTTTACTCCTATGTCAAGTAAATCATGATAATGACTGTGAAATAGTTCAATTTATACAGAAAATCTATAGAAACTGTTTTAAACTTTTAGAGTTATGGTATATTACTTACAATCTTTTTTAGAGGTTATTTTTATCTTATAAATACTTTTTCAAAACATATTTCTTTCTTAAATGTTGACTATGTTGCCATATTTCAGTTCGGTATATCCAGTTATTTCATAGAAAAATAGGGAGAGAGTAGAATAGGGGCCCTGTAAAATAAAAAAAAAAAAACATTTCAATTACGCTAATTTTTTTTCACTACTTCTACTTCTTTTTAATCACTGGATAACCATTTTATACTTTAATATACTACCCAATTAATAAAAAATTGTCAATAAAAGTGAAAAAAATAAGTTCTCTATAGAAAGCTTTTTTTTTAATTTTAATCTGCAAAAATACCGAATTACTAGTTTACATATCAAGTGTGATTATGTCAAAGACGCGAGTTGTGATGATTGACTACCAAGTCGATGTGACGTTGCCAACACAACGAGCGTCTTGTGTTTTTTTTCTTTTTTCACAACACTGAGCCCTGGGTCTAGGTTTTTTATGTATTTTCTTTATATTTTCTATGGAATTTCTTAGACGATGTCTTCTGGAAGAATGCAGTATTTTGACAGAATTAAATCGTAGTAAAAACGCGCGGAGTAAATTACTTATAGATAGTCCCTATCACTCCGTATGCGGACTGATTTTTTTTAAACTCCGAAAATCTGAATAACGAAGTGAACTCAGATTGAACTAAAATCCGTATTCACTCTTGATCTTTTACAATGTAGGCGTTTAATGGCATGCATTTTGAATATGTGTTATAAAGAAAAGTTTTCACCATCAACTGATATTCCCTTGTAGGAAAAAAAATATTGACAACGGGGCCGGTCTTGGCACAATACTGGGCTATCCAGGCTCGGCCTCCAAAGGTTGATCTGAGATCCGACCAACGTTCAAGTGACGAGCCTCGGTCCGCCAGCCTTGGGCCAAGATTCAGTCAATACTCACGTGACAAGCCTTGGTTTGTCAGTGATGGGCCAAGATTCAACAGACATTTAATTGACAAGCCTTGGTTTGCCAGTCTTGGGACAAGATTCAGCCATTACTCAAGTGACAAGCCTTGTCTTGCCAGTCTTGGGCCAAGATTCAGCCAATACTCAAGTAATAAGCCTTGGTTTACCAGTCTAAATAACGAATGGTACCTAACAACCTCTGGTTTCTATGTATAGTATAACAGCCTAGTGGATAAGACACTTGCCGAGCAGCCATGAAGGACCAGGTTCAAGACCTAGCAAATGCAAAAAAATTAGTTTCATCAACCTACCCGATTTCTCTATTGTACGAATTTATTTCCATATATATGTTGTAATCACACACATGTCTGCTCGATATTGGGCCAATACTTAGATGCAGTCTTGGCACAATACTGTCACTCAAGCTTGGCTCGGTGTTATCATTTCGGTGCTTAGACAGACTTCGACCGAGCTTGGATTTCAAGCTTCCCCCAGAGTTAATAAGTCTTGCGCCAAGCCTCGACCAAGCTTGGGCCTATTGTTTTTTCCTTTAAAGGTTACGTTCATATAAAATATGAAAAAATTTATTGTATCATCTGTTAAAAATATTTTTATAACATAATATATGGAAGAGAATTTTAGAAAACGTTCGTAGAGGTACTTAAACTGGATAGTTTATATATATATATATATTTACCACAAAAAAATAACATTTTTACTATAATAAATTATCAAAGAATCAAAGTTATAGTGGATTTCAAAATACAAACAAGTTGGAACTTTGATTTGAACTTATTTGTAACAATGGAAGATTTGAAGAAAAAAAAAAATCCAGCACCGCAAAATATTCATGAAGATAAAATAAAACGTACCTTGTTAACAGAAGTTTAACAAAGTTCAAGTAGTATGGAGTTTGTTCACATAAAAATCACAATGTCCGTATAAAGTTGGTTATAAACGACTGATGATCTTCAAATAAATGAGCATAAAAGAGCCTTTAAGAAAGTTTAAAGAAACCTCTCTAATAGTTAACATACAATTTGATTACCTTCATATACTATTAATACCATTTAAACTTCTGTTTACAAGGGTACTTTTAATGACTTTGATTATCTAAAATATATAAAAATGTTTGAGGATAATTTAGATTTAAATACAAAATTGTCTCAAATTTGCCAACTACCCATAACGAACATTTCGCTAATCTTTTTTAAGCGATTTATTTTTACAGACTATTAACTTTCACCCTCGCTCGGATCTTAGCGCTATAAAATCTATACTTTTAGAAATTTTTTATTTAAATTCTTATCCTTTACAAAACATTATTTAAGTACCATACAATTACATCGTGAAAGAATGTTATGGGTTATAGTAATTATTTAGATGCATGGTCACCTATTCTTAAACAGAAATTATCCAATTGTGTATACATCGCTTTCAGACAAATTTCTTCAGCAAATGCGTAGCGGGAGATTGAATGTAAATATGTTTTTTTTAGATAGAAATTTCATTTTGTATTTTTATTGCAATTATTTTCACAACAAATTCATGCGTATTTATCATATTTTTATCAAAATTTTCTTCAACTTTTTTTTTATTTCAAAGCTTCTATTGTTCAATATCGTGGGTGCTCTGTCCAAACCTCCTATTTCAGAAAAAATACAAGGTTGCGTCAGAGAACCCTTGATATCCCCAATGTGACAGAATAGTGACCTATAAATAAATTGATTTGTAAGTCAACCACTAGGCTTAATAGTATATTGTGTGGCAAAGGATAAAGCAAGATGATTTCAGATGAGGGTGAAATCGACTGCCCGAGTCGAATGTGAGGGCTGACATGACCCGGTCTAAAATCGTGTTTCATACCCCATGTCACGCACTATATTTTTTACATTATTTCCATTGGTACTGGGAGTCTTAATATCTGGGATCAGTCAACAGAGGCTAATTTCTGACTGGTAGAAAAATATAATATTTGAAATTTTCCTAAAAACTGCCAGTTTAGTTGGTTATTATAATGACGTAAATATTTAGAGACTTACAATAAACAAACTCAATTCGGCCAAAGATGAAATCAAGCCAGAAACTAATTTGAGGAGCAGAAACTAATGAGTTTCTTCCCTAGAGCAGAAACTAATCAGTTTCTGCCTGCTCAATCACATTGGTTTGAAATTGGCACGTTTTGCCAGTCAAAACAGGCATTGAAACTCCGTTTCAATGCAGGTGATATAAAAAAAAAGTTTTAAAGTACCATGAATACTGTGAAATAAATAGTTTCATCCCAAGTACATTAACAGATCCATCAGCTAGACCGATGTTGATGTATCCTGCCTTAGACCAACTATTTTACTAGTACGAATGGAGCCGAAACACTTTGGTGAAATTCACTACTAGTCCGGCAACAAGCAGAGACAGATAGTAACGTATATCTCTGCATCTACTTACATGGTGTTGAGTTGTATAGGGATCAAAGTAACTAAAGTACGTCAATTCAAACTTATTCAAAGCTCACTATACAATTTATTGTGTAAACTTAAGGTGGACCTTTATACATTTAATCGCCCATCTCACGGCAATAAACGAGTTCTGTTATTTTTTATTAAAAATTATTTATAAGGTCAATTTGAGGAAGCAATGATTAATTGACCCTATTTCTCTAACTTGCATAGATAGGTGGCTTAGCTACTGATTTAGGGTTTCACACGAGACGAGACGAGGCGAGAATTTCAAACTCTCGTCTCGATCTCGTAAATTGAGAAAAATCAGACGCTCGTCTCGGTCTAGGTCTCGTCTCGTTACTGTCTATCTCGTCTCGTTTCGTCAAATATCTTTAATTTCTGTTATGTACTTTTTTTTTTTTTTAATTTATATTCGATACTCGATAATTTTTTTTAATCTTCATATAGTTCACTGAAAAAATGAATTCAATAAATCAATTAACGACAAATGAATCGTTTATTTGAGAAACCCCATAAGTCATGTTTTTTACGAAATTGGGTTTTTTGCATTTTTGGGTTCTTTGGATGTCCCTCCATAGAAATCAATCAAAATATGCATCAAATCAGCGTTTAAAAAAAAATTAACGGGCTGACAGCAATTTCATTTAATTGAGAAACCCCATAAATCAATGACTCAAACTAACATATGCAGTTTTAGTTTTACAGAAATCATTTTTTTTTTTTTATTTAAAATTCGCGCTTTTTTGGGAAATTAATTTCAAATGTTGTTTTATTGTTGACTGTTACATGACTAATCAAAATGTTTAAATTAATTATAATTTTTTTGTAATTTCTGAGTTTCAGAGTTCAAATACATATTTAATACTTCATTTTATCAGTGTAATAAATGATTTGAGTGGAAACATTTAAAAAAACAATGATTTGATAACTTCTTTGTTCCGTTTGGTTGAGGAACCCCATAAGTCAATCAACGTTAAATAATTTTTTTTTAGTAGTTTCAGTTAAAAAATTAAATTTTTCTTGTTGGAATCTTTTTTAGCGACACTAACATTATTGTATTCAATTATTTATTTATTATTTTAATGTCAAGTTTTTCCAAATAAATGTTTTTTGTGTTTCCTGAAAAATTTTGTTTTCTTGACTTCTGGGGTTTCTCAAAGAAATGATTCAAATATGATCGGTTAAATTTAACAATACAATCTGCAAATACTTAAAACAGATTGTAGGAATAAAAATATCAGTGTAGCAGAAGAAAAATGTCTTAGCTGAATGAACAAATAAAACTGTAAAGCGGATTATAGAAAGGAACAAAAATAAAAATAAATAAAATAAAACAAAAAAAAAAAATAATAAGAGTCATATCGAGGAACTCGAGTTACTTGAGCTGCGGCAAGCTGCTGTCTCCATTGTTGGTAATGAAATCTGACAGACTCTCTATACAATATATAAAACATACCACACATTCGAATACCTACAACTTGTATAGTCATATATCTACACTGATCTATGTACATATAAACGAATAAAAGTAGCAAAAAAATGCAACGAGATCTCCATACTCTTGAAATAGCATTGAAATAGAAACTAGTGAGGATACTGTACACCACTTGATAGATCAAAGTGATGCAAGCGATAAGGCTATAGCCTTTTTACACTTTGAAATGTGGTATCCACTTTGTGTATTTCAAATTTTATTTTATTTCATTTTGCTGGTATTTATTTTTTTACTATAATTTTATTTTTACTGCTCATATATACATGATATATCTGTTATATAGTCTTGCATTATCGACTTCTCTACTACTTTTTTCTTGTTTTATTTAGTTAAAAAACTCTACAAAAGACGATACTTTTGAGAACAAGTATCGTTTGTATAAAGTCAATTGTTGTCGTCGTCTTCGAAAAACAATTTCTTTAAACTTATTGACAATGTACATCAACATTTATTACTCAAATAATTCATCAATACAGCATTATGTATAAAATATACTTACTGAATAAATTTATAATTTATAAGCAAGTTATACAAGAAATTATTTTTTTAAAGCGAGTGTACTTATTGTTGAAATTGCAACGACTAAGTTTACTTGCTATGTTATTTATAGTTTTACAAACAACTTTTAATGGAAAAAAGCATTTACATTTCTTGTTTGTTGGTTTTTTGGATTGTGGAACAATACTTTTTTTTTAATACTATATCTTGTTGGAACATTATACAGATGTTTCAAAAATTTGCTTCAATATACTAATTATTGACTCACTTAATTTGCTATTGTACAAATTATTGACAAGCATCCGCACCAATCAATTATATCTCCCAAATCTGTAACATTGTTTTAGAATAAATATAGATATTACTGCAAATAATGCTCTAATGGAAAATTCAATGAAATATAATCATTCATTGCATAGAAAAAATTATCAATACTCATAAATCGATGTAAGTAAAAACAATATTCTAACAGCAATAAGTATGAATTAATATTTTTTTCAATAAATAGCTATTGTCACCTAAATTTTTTCATTTTATGCAAAATATTGGATACCTCAAACGCAAAGCAGTTGGATGTGCTTTGTTCTTACTCTTTTAAGGTCATGCGATTCATTTTAACTGATTTCCACAAACACACGCGGGAAATTTAAAAAAAATATGAAAAACAGCTGACTGCACAAAAAAAAATTATCGAGTCAAGAAAATATTTTGGAAGAAAAACGTTTTCGGGAACCAAATCAAGATTTTCTTGAGCTGAAAAATAAAAAAATAAAAATAGTTATTATTTTTTGAACTTTTTTTCGCTGATATCTTTTGTACTAATCAACCGATTTTGATGTTTCATGTGACATTTGATGCAGTTTATCAGTTTTTAACACTAAGGAAATTTGAGAATCAATCAGTTCAACAATTCCGATGTTATTTGAAAAAACTTTAGAACGTACTTTATCAATCAGGCTAAATTTTCACAGAATCTAGAAATTTATTAGCCACTTCGAATGCCGTATCAAATATCCTAATTGGTTAATCCATTCAAAAGTTATAGAATATTCAAAAATGTATTTGCGTAGATACACACACTCGGACATCATCTTGAAAATAGTCAGAGTAGCTTCCTAGGACCTTAAAACGTCAAGGTCTGTTTAAAAATCGATTTTCGAAAATCGGACTAAAACCAATAACTTCCCTTTTTTTGAAAATCTTAAATGTTTTTGGTAGGAAGTTTAAAATTACCCAAAAAGTTCAATAATATGAGGTCGTCTAGCCAGAAGCTAAATTTTTACTATGTTTTTAATAGAAACGGAACTTCTAAAACATGTTTTCGAGTAGGATATTTTATAATGTGCATGGCAAAAAGTTTGATGTTTACCAAATGTCCTGACAGCACCAAACTTTTTGGGTAATTTTTACTAAAAACTTCTCTACGTGTAAAAAACCGATGCTTTATATTATAAAATAGTGAAAACTACTTCTGACAAAATAATAATCATACTTCTGACGTTAATTATTTAATTAGTTGACTAATAATACTAGTTATAAGAATATTTCCAATAAGATATAGAAAGTAGTTTTTTGTAGTGAGATATCTGACAAGGAATTATCGTTTTAAACTTTTACCGCTGCAGTTGAAATAGTTTATCGTGACTTGGATCTTATTTAATTCTGAGACCGATTGTTTTGTGAACTTCTCATCTAATCGATTTGGATTGAATGAGATCTCTACTTTGATAAACTCTTTCAATTACCGCAAAAACCAATCAAATCAGTTGGTTTGTTCAGAAGATATCGTTAAATAAAATTTAATAAAACGTAATTTTCATCATAAGATATCTCTGGAACTAATGATCTAATTTGTATGCGTCTCGTAGTAATCGGAAAGGTTCATCAAGACTTAGATCTGATCAAATTTTGGGAGTTAATAGTTTAGTTCAGATTATAAAAAAAAATTTCTTTAAATGTTTTCTTTATATTTTTTAATAAAAACTATTTTGCTGATTGATTCCAAAAACTAACTAGATCATAGTTTGATAAGATCTTTTGATAACAGCAACACAAATTCGAAATTACTCTAATAAATATTTGGTTCAAACACACACACATTTTGATGTCAACTTAAAAATAGTCAAAACGCTTTTGTAGACTTTGAAATGTCATCTATTGAAAACTTTATTTTAAGGCACAACAGTAACCGATTTTCAATTTCTTTTAATTCAAGGAAAGTATTGGCAATCTAAAATGCAGAATCTTCAGCGTTTTCTAGAACATTAACAGAGGGCAGGAAATTTTGGATTGTTAGAAATTCTATTTCGTCTCCGAGAAATTCCCATTTACTTTACGAGGGCAACAATGATAATTCCGTTTATTTTTCTCAGTATCAGAAAGAGGTCCGGGCCCGTTTCACATTAAAGATTGTTTTGAAACTGCAAACTTCACTTTTTGGATATTTAATACTTTATTTTAATTAATGAAAAAATATAATCTAACTCGATTCAACAGTGTGATAACTTTACAAATTATTATATCTAAATTTTTGAAGTGTCAAAAATTGGCCCAAAAGCGGCCAAAAATGGCACTCGTACCCTATATTGATTAGCGAAAAAAAAATTTGTACATACCCTTATGATACTTTTGACATGCACACGATATCAAAACTATACAATATTTTAAATAATTAAAAATATTTATAATTCAGAATTTATGCATGTCATTGAATATCCAATGAAATTCAATCGAATGTCAAAACGGGCAATTTACCTCCACGTATATAGTTATTTATTTTAATTGAAGTTTCTATACTATGAATATTAAAATATTCTTTGTATTAAAAAAAAAAAAAAAAAAAAAAAAAAATTCTTTTTTGTGTTGAATAAATACAGGCATTCTCTTTGATACATAAAATACAAAAGCCCATAATATTATTTACATCATTTATTGCGATTCGAAATAAAATAAAATTTATGATAAATAACAACTTTTTTTTTTTTTTTTTTTATAAAAAACCCGAACATGAACCATGAGAAAAAATGTTTCAACGTTTCCTTTAATTAAACTACATGACCGTTATCAAACAGCACTCACCTATCCAATCAATAAAAAAAAAAATAAACCCTAAACAATAAAATCAATGTCGGTAATAAATTTCCACCGGCAAGAAACAATCTCAAAAACACGGCTCCTATAATTCCGTTAAGATTAATGTTTTCATCTTATTACCAATCTAGTACACAATATTCTCCAACTTACTAATTAAATCGCTAGGTCTCGTATAAAACCAATAGCAGCAGTAGCAGTAGCAGCATCAGCAGCAGTAACAACTGACTAGTTGAACAAGAGTGACAGAAGAAACAAAGCCCACAGAAGTACCAGTTTCTCAAGTCTCCTAGTTCCACCTCATTCACCTTCTTTACCTTCTGAAGCTTCACCACTACCCAACACTAGATCTCTTAGCTTTGTATCAAGATTAGTCGAATTAGTCTTCCGTAGACTAATCAGCTAACAAAGTTCTCTTCCATCTAGCCAACCATATCGCAAGGTGTTTCTCATTGAACGTTAGCCTTAACAACAACTATATCTAAGATTTAATCTAAAATCACCAGTTCAATTGTCACTTTATTATGCTCTATTTACTATTATACGATGAGCTGTATAACAAGTTAACACGTCTGGCAAACCCAGTACTACCACCGCCACATTCAATTCAACCCAGTATACTAGTACAACAACCACTACTAGCCATTCTACCCCTTTAAACTCGCGTCTATCCCGTTGGGCTTTTGTTCGTAGTTCCGAATGATCGTATTATTATCAAGCTATTCATCAGTTTATCGATTGTACTCTATATAACTACAACTATTATTGACTACTATTGACTATTATTATTGACTGGCGGACTATATCTAACGTTGATAGCCATTATTATTGGTGTATTACAGACAACGTGCCTAACAGAACTGCCAGACGTTGCGCCTTGTAACGGGACTGTACGTTTACCGCCAACCTGCGAGGAATCACCAAGCTCTGGGAGTAGTAAAGACCAGAGGGACCAAGGTCCACGACGCAGATGTCGAATCCTCGCATCAATATTACTATTGATAAGTGCTCTATTACTGGGCGGACTTTGTCTCCCATTTATACTACAAACTGCCCCTGCTAATCACGAACAGAGGCTCGATGTTATTCGAAGAATCCTCACTGAAGTGCCTCTGATTGATGGGTAAGCTATTTTATTCAATCCTATTCTATTAAATTTTCAGCTATTTTATACTCAATCAGTTCATTTAATTGGTTCATTTTTAAATAGCGTTAACTACTTTACTATTTCGGTTAAGTAAGTACACAGTTAGAAATTTAGTGTTAAATTAAACACAAATCGTGTGTTGCAAACAGTGTACACAAATTTTTGGGTTAATTCAGCACATTGCGTTTGTGTTGATCTTTAACACAAATTTTATGTTAAATAATTGAACAAATGAAACCGTTATTTTGACAGAAAATTTGTGTAAATTTAGCAGACTTTTCGTGTTAAAATTAACTAATAAATATAAGCACATAACCTAGCCAATTCAAGTATACTGATCTACCCTTACTACAACTTATGTCAATTTAGCAAACAATTAATTCGATTTTTTGTGATTTTTCTAAAAAACGGAGCTATGAATTATCCCCCCGTAAAATGGAAATACAAAAATCATTGAACCTGATCATAAAAATATGAAAGTTATCTATGATTATTAGGGTGTTTAAAAAAAAAAAGATTTTTTTTCTTATGGTTCCAAAAGTTAGTCTTAGGTACAAAAAAAATCCTCCCAAAAGAGCAGCTCGAAATCTCAATTCTACTAAGAGCTCAACGAATATTCATTTTCCCATTCAAATTGCATGTAAAAAAATTATTTTTTTGTTTTTTAAAAATAAAAGTATTAAAAATTTTTTTTTTCGGAAATCGAAGTACATAGTCTTGTAAGAAATTAAATTTTCTACAAAAAAGCTCCCAAGTGTTTTCTCCGAAGAACTAACAGAAAAAAGTTATGAAGCTTTAAACTATATTAAATAAGGTAAAGTACCCAGTAGTTGAACAGGTTTCAAAGTAAAACGTGTTTGACCCTACTTTTAATATATAAAGTTGTAATGATTAGTTCAAATTAATAATTTTCATGAATATATAAACAATTTTGAATTGATTGAAGCGCAAAATAACGCAGATAATTACATATTTATATTTTGACAACGTTTTTAAGATAGACTATGAAAGGAGTAGTAGTTAAACGATCAACTCTGACAAGCCGTAGTAGTTGAACACTCCGGGAGCAGTAGTTGAACTGATAAAATATATGGCAATAGGCACACCAAAATTTTTCAACGTTTTATTGAAATATCAAAAGAATTATAATATATTATTGAATTTTATTAAAAATAATACTCTGAATACGTGATATGATGATTTAAAAATGAGAAATATTTGTATTTAATTTTTTAATTACATTTTTTATTACTAATGAATGAATTATTATGAACTAAAAACAACACAAAAAATGAACTGTTACCTGAATTGAAAATCATAAATACTTCTATTCATTTATTATAAATATAATTTTTTTATTACAAGGACAGAATAAGAATTTAAACTTTTAGATCTAAATAGTTTCTTGTTTAATTTTTTAAGTTTTTTGTAAAGTTGTTAAGTCGTAAAATTTTATGGATTTAACAAACTTTATTGTAAATTTTATTAATTGTAACGGATTATTTTTTATTAACAGATAAATGTTATTCGCAATTTTCATCTTACCTATATGTTGTGAATTTTTTTTTGATAGAAAATAATAAAAATTTATTTTGATGAAATAGATACGTTTTCACAGGAAATCACTTAAAATTATTACACTAATTGTTGATGAATCACTCATACTTTATTTTCGTATATCTTTTAATAAATAAATAATTAAATTAAATTATTTGTTATTGCACTAGAATAATTTTACGCTGTTCACCTACTGCTGCCATGAAAATAACATGGAGCCAATACTTTAACATGTAACGCTATCTCGTTCAAGTTTTGGGTACCGGCTGAACATTGGGAGGTATAGTTAGACGCTAAAATTTAATATAAAAATTTTAGTTTATGTCTTCGCAAAAAATATATAGTATTTAGAAAAGACTATTTCATTAGGTAGTATAATTTTTTTTACTTAAAATGATGATATACCGTTTTTTTTACTGATTGTTCGGCTTACGGTATAGTATCTTTTTCATGAAAAAAATAGCATCTACCGGCTATTCTCGATATGTCAACTTTAAAGTTAAAAAATATATAATTTTTTTGAGTTATAATTAAAAAAACTTACAGTAATCAATTACTGTATCATTGAATAATTATAACATCCGCATATTACTCATAATATAAATAGGTATTTTGTATAACAACAATTCTAAAAGTCTGTTCAACTACTGGTCCCATTTTTAGAAGTGTTCAAGTGCTGGGTACTTTACCTTAGTATAATTTAATGTTTTCATTATATTAAATAATTTTTTGTGACAGACACTTGAAATCTACGATATTTAGCGCCTATAGCCGGCAGCTAAAAATATTAGATAAGATACAGCTGGTAAGAAAGATACCTAATCGTTCTAATACTGACGTCATCATCAGATCAAAAAATATTTTTTGGTTACATATGCGATAGCAAACGACCAAAAAATATCGAAGTAACTTAACGAGCCATCTTGTGACAAAATTTATCATGATTTTAATTTGTCCACTTACCGACTTCTCTCTAATTTGCAACAAATACTCAAAACAATTCTTACCAAATAAATAAACGCGGATTTAATACTTGCCATTTATAGGCACTAAATGTAGTAAATTTCAAATATCTGTCACAAAAACTAATGTTTTTATCTAGTACAATCTTCACACTCGCGTCTTAAACACGATCGTACTCGATAGATAAACTATTATTTTGATAGAATGTCACGATTGGAGATCGTGATGGGCGTAGGTACGAATTTTCGTATAAACGTATTGAATAAAGGGGTACTTACATTGATCAAGGTCCAGTTCGTATGCCCGGCTACCGTTAACCAAATGCTCAATTTATTCTGTTTATATTCAAATCACACCTACACAATATTGTTGAAGACAATACTGATAAGACCCAAAGCGATTTTCAATCTAAGAGTGTGACCTATTTAAATTTCACAATCAAACGTTGAGCGGTAAACGTAAGACTGTGTACCCCCTACTGTTGACTATCTGTCTGAGCGGCTAAACAGGTAGAAAATAAGGGATAAAGGAAGGTGGGCTGCCGAAAAGCCTCGAGAAGCTAGTATTCTATTGCTAAAGTAAAATTGTCTAAGAAATAATGTTTTTCAAATTATTATGTTAACGAGTAATTTTATTTATTTAAGATCCAGTATACTCAAAATACAAAAGGGATTACAAATATTTAAAACACTCAATGTAGATAAAATGTGTCATGCATATGTTTTATAATCAATTTAAAATATATAAAATAACAAAAATCAATTAGTGATTACAATGATAAAACTTACCCTAAACAGGTTTAGGTGAGGTGTCAAGACTATCAGCGGTAACACAGGACACTTATACACACGCGCTCTCGTGGCTAATTAATATGATTCTAATTGATCGATTTATTCAGTTTGTTTTAATTATTTATGCGTTTCAAAATCTTCGTAGTTTATGTAAAATATAAATTGATAATAAGTCTTCGCGTTTTTCGCGGTAAAATAAAATGTAAATTTGTTCGTAAAAACTTCGCGTATTTTCACGGTAAAATATAATTCTTTAAAATCTTCGCATTCTCGCGGTAAAATATTATTCAAAATCTTCGCGTATTTTCGCGGTAAAATAATTCTTTAATCTTCGCTTTTCTCGCGGTAAAATATTCTTTGATTCTTCACGTTTTTGTGATACAATTCAATATTAAAATAAAATAAAATGATTAAAGTAAGATGAAGATAATTAGCGCTACCGGTGCTTCCGATTGATATTAAATCACGACTTACGACGATCAAGGTCCGGTTCGTATGCCCAGCTACCGTCAATCGAATGGTGAATTTAATAACACGCCAATTATTCTCCTGAGACTAGTAGAAAATGATATATCGATTATTCGAGTGCTTACGTCGATCAAGGTCCGGTTCGTACGCCCAGCTACCGTTAACCGAATGCTCAATCGAGATATCAATCCTCTAGCCACGAACACCGTCAAGTGTCCGGAGTTCGGTATGGTTCAGAGTTTGATTCCCAAAAGAACTGATGAGCTAAAGTCCACGGTCTTTTTATATGGTCTTCACCTATGAAAAGTGGTGGTAACTTGTTTCCCATACGAAAAGACTCGGACCCACTCGAAAGTTCTAAGCCCATGCACACGTGTGATCCCTGGGAAATAGATTTTGACTACTAAGTAGGCCGATGGCCTGGCGCCACTCTGCCGCCGAGGAAACCATAAATTTTGGTAGTTTCCATTAGCTTTCTCTAATTTCCAAGAATCACATGCAGGTGCACATGAGTTGGGTGGTCTATAGGTTTAAGAAGAAAATCAAAGAAAAATTACCGCTCCTATGCTTAGATTCTTAAATGGGAACGGATACATAAATTTTAAAAGTTTTAAGTAAAATGATGAAATCTAAAGAATAAGAGAAACTCTAGTACGTGTGTTCCGTTAGTACCTTTATACTTGAACCTGTATGATTCTTAATTGTAAAGTGTTGTAAACGCTTTGGGAGGTATATTTGTCCCGTACGATAACTGGCGTCAGTAAGTCGGGCGTCATAAAAAGGTCCAAATGTAAAAGATCTTAAGTTCTCACGTACTAGATGGACGGGTATTCTCTTGTACGATCTATCCTACTGATTTTACCCTGTTAATTATTATATATAAAAAAAACTGAAGGTCTACTCGGAAACGCACTTGTGTTACCGCCTGTGTCTTTACTGTTTTTTGTCTATGTCGCCATAGTTCTCGAGAAAAATTGTTTTCTCGTGTAAAATAAATTTAAAATTTTCAAAAAGAAAAGATTTTTAACGACTTGTAAGGATACGAGTCGAACGTATCAGCCGTGACAAGAAATTTAGGTTTTTTCATCTGAGCTAAAGTTAACTGTGAATTTTTTTTTGAACACATGGGAAAAATTTTCCTTACTTTCAAAACAGAACTTTCTTTTTAATTTGAAAATACAGAAAGAAAAAAAATACTTTTGTTTCGAAATTTATACGGAAAACATGTAAGATCTTAGAAATCTTTTTAAAACACCTTACTGATTATACATAGTATATAGATTCACTGTAGAAATATGTATACGTTATAAAATCCGGAAAATATCTTTACGTTAAGTTTTTCAATTCACTATTGTTCCAAGCTTCATAACTTTTTTTCTGTGAGTTGTACGAAGAAAACACTAATGGGCTTTTTTGTAGAAAATTTAATTTCCTACAAGACAAGGTACTTCGATTCTCGAAAAAAAAAATTTTAAATACTTTTATTTATAAAAAACAAAAAAAAAATTTTTTTGCATGTAATTCAAATGAGAAAATTAATATTTTTTAGGCTTTTAGCAGGATTGAGCTTTCGAGTTGCTCTTTTAGGAGGATTTTTTGAAAACCTAAGACTAACTTTTAAGACCATAAGACTTGAAAAAAAAAAAAAAATGTTTATTTTGAAACACCCTAATGATTATATTTAAATGTAAATCAATTACAATCCAAGTTCCCTTGCAGACAGTGCTGTAACAATGCTTTGCTTGGTTATAGTAATGAAGAAACGTGCGGGAGTGTTTAGCTATACAATACAAATTTTGTGTTAATTTTTGAATAACACGAGAAATGTCTTACATTCCAGATTTTCTAATCATTTAACATAAAAAATCTGTTAAAGTAAAATTACACAACGGTTTGTGTTGAATTAACAGATTTCTGTGTAGAAAATCGACACGAAAAATTAAACCAAATAATTTTTTAACACAAATACACAAAATTTCTAACTGTGTTATTGATAGCAGTAATAACGTTTCAATGAAACTTTGATGTTTAAATAAATTTGTTTGTTAATTTATGGTTATTATGTTTGTATAATTTTTATGGTGATCAAGGCACAATGACTTGCCCTGGAATGTGAGAAAATTTGTGCACAATCAACTGGGCGAGGTGAATCTCAGTAGTGACCTGGGGAGAGTTGACCCATGGGCCAGGTCAGATTGGAGTCACACGGATATTCCGAGATTGCGCGCCGGACTTGTTGGAGCTCAGGTGAGTTGATTACCAATTGAATTTTGCTTTTCCGTGTCTGCTGACGATGTCCACTTCGTTATGCCTGATAGTTGGATGAAAATTCAATATCAAGTCTCGGTGAAATTACTTTATTCTTCTATAAGCCAGATTATATATACATAGGTACAGGGTACACAGACATATATCAACTATTTGACATTGGCTTTACCTCTTTTATTTTTTAGATATTATTATTTTAGTTAAACAGAAAAAAATACCAAACTTCAAAGACTTGTTAGAGCTAAATATGACTTTGTTGTTGTTATGTTACTTTTTACGTAATTTTGAAAAATAATCATAACAACAAATGTCATTAGCATTCCCCGGAATGAAAAAATGAATTATTTATTTTAATGCTACAATTAGATTGCGGTAAAGTTTTCAGATAAAAATGCAAAAAAAAATGTAATAATGACTGTTTTTTTATATTCATTTTTTATTGTTATAAATATACAATATGTGTAAAAAAAAAAACTCTATTCTAATTTAAAAACAATTCGGTTCAATAGTAGTAAAATATTCGTTTTGATCCTTTTTTAGTGATTGCAAAATGTATTGATTCTAATCCTGGTTTTAAGTTAAAAAAAAAAAAACAATCAAACTTTGTAACTAATGCTACCGCTGTTCAGCAATGTCATTATCAACTTTTGTCTTGTATGTGAACTTTTTTTGTAGAGAATTCAATTCCAACTAAAATTGTCATTGAAGTTTTATTTTTTTGTAACGTTAATAGCTTAGAAGTTTCAGACATTCATCAGTGAATTTATATGTGTAAAAAAATTGACTTTTATCGTACTAAGAGAAAAAGTTAGCACTGGGAACAAACCCGTCATTGGCTGAAAGACGGCTGGTATTTGGATACAGAGAATAAAACGAATGGCTTCTGTGAAAGCCACGCCGCCTTTAGAATTAGGATTTCTTTCAATGACCGGCGTAGTTGTGACAACTGAACTGTCTTTAATTAAATCCTTTTTCGAGATTCAATTAACAAAATTTCAGTGGTTGAACCAATATAATTAAGAGTTTAGCCAATTTATCATTATTTGAATCAATGAAGTGATTCAATTATTTTAACGCCATATAAATTTCAAAGGAAAAAAAAAGTTATTGAGTTAAATAATTTAATTATTGGGAAAATTATAAATAGGGGTTTGCGAATAGTTGGAACATGAATTATTCGTATCGAATCGAATCAGACTATTCGATTCGAGTTTCAATTTTTTTTTTTTTTTTAGTATTCGTAAATTTTCGAATAATTCGAAATTTTTTAAATTATAGATTCATAAGCTTTCAAATCACTTGTAAACTATCAAATTATTCGAAAATTTTCTTTCAAACGAATTAAAATCATGATGTTTTTCTCAATTATTTAGTTTTGTCAAAGGTAAATAATACTTAACAACTACACTGAAAGAATTTTTTGATAAAAATTACTCTGTAATTTCGAGTAATCCTGGGCCGTTGCACAAAATTTGTATTTTTTGTTTTAAGTATAATATTTCTTGTTTAAATATTAACTAGCTAGTCTATGTTTTACTCAATTATTGAGTAATTTTTTGCAACTCATGATAAGAAAGCACGTCTCTGATTGATTAAAAATAACACTACAAAGAATAAATATCGCGAAGAATGTCCACATTGTTCGTGAAAAATGTGACAAACGTACACTGTTTACATATATATAGATAAACTATTTATTAGTCATTAAACGATCCACCAGAAAACCCAATCAACAGTCATCTCGAGTTAGGACAACGGAAAGTCCCAGACTATAGAAAATCATCTTACTGCAATTAATTATAATGTACAATTCACTATATGAACCATGACTTAAAACTCTAGTTATTTTTTGCTGAGTATCAATATATTGAAAACAATAAAATAATTTTAAATTATTATAAAAATTTATTAAATCATGTTTAATTGTTACTATTACTATCTAATAATCTTTTCCATCAGAAATAATACAGGAATTAATTTTATATGTATAAAATTGAATATTATTTTAGGTTAATTAAGAGATTAAGTTTAATGTAGTGTCCTTTTTTACCAATAAAAGACATTCTTTCTTACCATTCAATGCAAAAGCTGTAACGGATTGAGTAGGAAGGGCATTCGACATTCGTGTGTTGGCAACACTCGCCTAACGGCTCGTGAACCAATCACACTCGTTGTCGAAAGCACCTTCCACTCAATGCGTTAATGTACTATTTTAACAGCAGATACAGTGGTATGATTATATGATTTCATACCCTGTTTAAGTCCTATATTTAATCGATTATTGTAAATATCTCATCTTAATCTGTTAATTTTTACTCCCCAATATACTATTCTTTTACACCCATTCATTTTATGATAAAAAACTGCTTATAACTCGAATAAATTTTCTTATTTTATGGAAGAAATTTTTACTCTAAACTGCAGGGTAATATTTCAGTAGTCTCCGTTAATCTTCGATTAAATGTCTTTTATTTTGCTCGCGACAACTTACATGTTACGCACACAAACGTAGGCTTGGAAAAAAGACGATCTCTGTATCTCTCTATAACTTAATATTTATTTTAAAATTAAAAAAAAAATTTGTATCTTTTCTTTTTCAACACAATACGAGTGATTCTTTTTTTATTCTTTTTCAAAATATTTATTGTGAGTCGTATTTTAAGGCAATTAGATGGTTTTTAGATTTTTTATAGAAATTTCAGCCTATTAATTGTAATTTTTATTGTAATTCAATATAAATTTTATAAATTGAATCATCAACTTTTTATCATAACCTACGAGTAAAAATTGAATTAGAGAGAATTTATTTAGACGGCCCCTAGGTGTAATTTTTACCCGTAATTGTGAGTAAAAATTAATCTGATTGATTTTTACGTACTGAAAGAATAAAATTTCGTAAGTCAAAAGTAAAAAGTCGTAATGGCCCAAGATTATTCGATTTAGAGTAATTTTTAGAATAAATAACATGGCATTATTCGTACGAAAATTATTTCCGTGGCACTGTTAATTAATTGAGTATTTGAAAGCTGATCCGAATTTTCGGATTTGAATCGACTAATTCGAAAAGTTATGAACAATTTGAATTTATTGGACTATTTGGAAATTCAAATTAAGCTATTCGATCGCAATTCGTACACCTCTAATTATAATACAAATTGAATCAATTGAAGTTTGTTCAAACTGATGATATTAATAATTACCTCAATGATTATTTTTTTCATATTACCTGAATTGAAACTAAAGTTTCAATGCGAGTTATCGGGCTGAAACTGATCAGTTTCTGCCTTAGGGAAGAAACTCATTAGTTTTCCCCGGTAAATTAGTTTCTAACTTGACTCGGTCCCTGTCAAAATAGTATGTGTTTAATGTAAGCCTCTAAATATTTATGTTACTCTAGTAAGCAACTAAACTGACAGTTATGTTTGAAAAATTAAACAAGAAATAATATGAGTTGCAAGATGGTGACAGTTAGCATTCTCTTTTCAGCGTGTAGGAAAAGTTACCATAAAAGAATGAGAATCTTTCAAATGTTACTTCGTTAAGAAGGGAGGTATTGCCACTTCTTGTTCGACGTGTAATTTCTCGAGCTCAAAACATTAAAAACTCTATTTCTGAAAATTTAACTAAAGTCAATAACTTTCTTTTTTTTTTTTTTTTTGTTAAATTGTCAATTTCCACAGCGAGAAGTTAAAAAATATTAGACCAGAATGAATATCGTGAAAAATAGAGCGAAAAATTTATCCAGTAAATAATTTAGTTTAAAAGACAGACCATTAAAAATGATTCACGTGTTGATAGTAATTTACGAATGCAGTTACTCGTAAAAAATGACCGGGTCAAGTCCTTAGAGCTCGATAACTCTCAGTGGAATAGTATAATACGCGTTGGCTGGTACTGGTTCTGTTACTACTACTACCACTACCACTACCACTTCACAGTCGATAGTTGATAGTAACTCAACTACTCGATATTTCTATACTCGATATTTGTTATAGTATACACAGGGGCGTATACCACAGCAACAACAACAACAACTACAACAACATAAACAAAAACAACCTCTGCCACCCCAACGAACATATTCCCAATAGCAGAACAGCCTCTCTTAGCCAGATCCTAAGATAAATTTGTCCAACATAAGTCCCGGGATCGTGATAAGTTACGAGTATCCAAACGGGTCAACAAGTGAGCGTTAACTCTTATCGAAACGTGAATCCTGTCTTCCATGTCATCACTATCTCTTGCTATCGAAACCAAATACTTTATTTCCAGTAAAAATAAATAACAATAAAGATGTCTCTTTATTTTATCTTTTTCGCTCGAAAGGAAGAACGTTAAAAATTCTAACTTAAATTATTTGACGGACTCATTAAGAATACTTAACTCACGGCAATGCATTAAAAGCTTTTTCAAGTTTCTTTGAAATTTAATGGCTCCTTAATATTATAATATTAATTAATAATGATTGACTATTTTTAGTTAAAATAAGTAGAGTCTCAACAAACACCAAAGTATCAGATGAACTTGTCATTGTCATTAATTAAGAACTTGACAGTCTTGAGACTTGAGCTGTTACAAGTGACCTAGAGTACATAGCAATCTATGTTGCAAGTAAGCCATCGAGCTAGCATGAACTCGTAACTGAAGCAAACCATCAGATGATTCAAGCAGCCGACTCAGCGGTAACTTAATTGGGCATGAATGTCGGTAATTGACAAAGCACGTCTCGATATTGCATTTGATTCATTCTACATTCTATACACACATACATACACTCACACACACACACTATCTGTCTATACAGTGTAGTAATATAGCATTTAGAACTACATTTGGTACTGGTATGGCTCAATGTATATTCAGAATGTACTATTGCGAACTCTAACCGTCACAATCGTCGTTCACCGGCCTTAACATTTGACGATTATCAAGGTAGTAGATGATGCTTAGATGGGTTCATGTACTGTGCAATCGTCTGTCAATGCTACCACTATATTCACCATCAGACCATTACTATCGCCATTATCATTATCATTGGCATCACCAACACCACTAACACTATCCGCCATTATCATTGTTGTTGCTGTTGTTATTATTATTATTATTATTATTGATCTGGTATTTGTGACATTTCATGCTTTAACGACCTCGGACAATTCTCAGTGATGTTGATGATGACGATGGTTATGTATAAATATTTCGATACTCGATAATAATCAAGTACTAAAATAGCGTACGTTTTAGTCAGTATCGATTCTCATTAAAAATTAAATTGAATAAAAAATTTAATACAGTAAAAGTGCTGACATGCTGGTTAAAAATAAAAAGTTTGAGGCTATTTCTATGCTAAGGTGTCATTCAGGAGAATTTTTTATGCAAAATTAATTTGTGACATTGAAAGGTATTAAGGAGGTTCGAGCGAATCTAATGCAAAAAGAATTTTCCAACTTTAAGATTTGAAACTTAGTATATATATAAATGAGTACTTTACCGATGCATTCTCAAAATTTGAAAACGATCCAACGTCTAGTTTCTTCGAAAAAAAAGTTTCAAAAATGACATTTTCAAAGTTCTTATAGACAGACTTGTATAGTTGACAAGCTTCCATCATGACTTATTCTATTTTTTTCATTATGAACCTCCCAAGTTTAAGAAATAAAAAACCACAAATCATAAACTTGAATATTTGTAGAATATGATACCATTTTAACTATATAGTGTTACCGTTGTAGTTATTTAAATAATTGAAGTTAAACTTTATTTTTTAATCTCGTTAATCGACAGAGATACATATTATTAAGGGTTTGGAATAGTCGCGGAAGCAGCTGATAAAAAAAAACAAGGATAGATATACATTAAAAAGAGAGACGAGATTAGAAATGAATTTTCCCGCTTTAATTTAAATTTTGATGTTAGCACTGTTAAAAATAATTTGAAATTTAAGAGGTGAGAACGCGCTGTTGCCACATCTTTTTATGAAACCATACACTGTAAAAAATCACCGGGGTAAGTCCAAGCGGTGTAGGTGTTAAAATCAGCGGTGTTAAATTTCAACACCGAAAGTGGTGTAAATATTCTGTACCGGTGTTAAAAAAAATTCCCCGGTGTTAAAATAACGCCGCCACCGGTGTAAATATTCTAGACCGGTGTTAAAAAAAAAATTCCCCGGTGTTAAAATAATGCCGCCGCCGGTATAGATATTCTTCACCGGTGTTAAAATGTTTTACTTGGTGCATATTTTTACTTACTCGATTACTACAGTTAATCAGTGTTTTTATTAATTAAATAAATTATTGGTGATTGAAGAGGTGGAAGTAAAATTGTATAATTTTTAAATAAATTACGTATAACATAAATAAGTACATAGCAAAGTTGAAATTCCCTCCCGATAATATTCATTAATTTTTTTTTTTTTTTTTATATTTAATAAAATTTTTCTTCTAATTTCTATACATGGGCTTTTTACGAATACTATCATATAGTATAATACTTTGTTTTCTTATTTTATATTTGTTATTAAATGATATTTTTTATTAATTTTCATAAAGAGCTGACATTTTTTGTGTTTTATAAGCTTTTCAAAGTTAATACTCCAAGCGGACGCAGTTTACTCCGCTTTTACACCGATATTATTCCGCTTTTACACCAGTTACCCCGCTTTTACACCGGTTTAATATCAGTATTTTAACACCGCCGAATTACGCCTCCTAAACCGGTGTAATTTCATTTTAACACCAGGCAGAGTTAAAATGAGTCGATTTAACACTGCTCTTTTTACAGTGTATGAGTCAAAAATAACCAAGTAATTTCATTACTTTCTTTCATTAAATAAGTAATAATTATTAATTTATAAATTCGTTATGTTATAAATTGAAATAATGAATTTTTATAACTATTAGAAGAATTTAGCAAACAAAAAAATTCAGACATCACTTTGACTCACTAGTTTTGCTCGAACCTTCTTAAGTGTATACACTGTCAAAAAAAGGTGTAAGTCCACGCTATCCAGGTGTTAAGGCTATCAGTGTTTAATTTAACACCGAAAACGGCGTTAAATTTTTTCCCGGTGTTAAATGAAAGTAGTTTTATTTTTCAAGTATCAGAAGTCGAATGGTATTTCAAATACAAAGAAATTTTTAATTGTTTCAATTAGAGTTGATTTATTCCACATGTACACCCTTTTAACACTAGCGTTAAAATAATCCCATTTTAACACCGCGTTTATTGCAGTGTAGGTATCGTTGTGGTTTGAATCAAGCTTTGGATTGCCGCTCATTAAAAGTTAAATGCATGGGTAGGAAGGGGGATAATTTTAGTGCTATTTTGGATCGTAGTTAGATATATGATGGTTATGAGCTGTGAAAATAATATTCGCTACAAAACATTAAAAATAAATTGCGAATGAGAGTTGAAATAAAATTGAAGGAGAGGAAGGAGACTTCATATATTGGAGGTATAAATGATATATAACTGTTATATGAATAGCGATATTGAGAATAAATGTTTTTATTATAAAATATCGAAATAATAGATTTTTAAATCCTGAACGCATAACGTTTATTTAATAATGCCAATAGATACGAAATTGGAATGATAGTGAATTCCGTTATGGAAATTTAAATCGCTGAAATAAAAGTATGAAAAATCTAAAAGTGCATTCCTAAAGGGTTTAAATTGTGATAAGAGTATCAGTAAAAATGTACAAAACAACAATGAAATATTTTATATTTCAATAAATTGCATGAATATTATTTTTTTAGTCAATAAAAGTTATTCGTAATTGAAATTGAAAGTGACTGACTAAAAATTTCAAATATACACAGTAAAAAATTCGCGGAGTGAATGCGGATTAAATCCGGAGTGAATGCGGAGTGAATTAATTTTTAATTATTCACTCCCCTCGGAGTGAAATTCACTCCGCAAGGGAGTTTTCGCGTAGTTTTCGCACCGATCAGCGTTGAAAAATGAATAAAGAGAATCTTAAAAGTCAAAAGTGAGACAGTCGGGCACAGTGTGTCGATCAAAAAGACAAGGTAACACCACTCAACTGGAGTCTCTTCAAGGGACGTACTCTTTGGTAAGCGAGGCGGTTATTACGCCACCTACTCGGGTTACGAGAATTGCGAGGTGGTTTCGCCATCACTTTCCATATTCGCCAGTTCCTAATGTCTTCTCCATACGAGTGTAGTTTTCAGTAAGCAAGGCAGTTTTTCACCAGCCACCCAGGTTACGAGAGTTGCGAGGTGGTTTTACCAGTACTCTGCGTACTTTACGGCACTTAAATTAATTAATTAATTAATTTAAGAACCAATGGATCGGCTAAGAATAACCAACCTGATTCTGATATTTTGCGCATCAGACTTCTGAAGAAATAACAGCACACCTTCGTCAGTTCCACTGTCAATACTTGTAACTATATTTAGTTAAGGAAATCGTACTCTCTAAAAATGTATTAGTGAAAATCACGTGACAACACGGGTCACAATATCTAGCCTCATCGAACCCAACTAAGCCTCAATTCAGCCTCACTGAGTAAAGAAAGCATTTCGAGCCTCAAATGTTGTTCAAAAAGTCTCAATGAACCTCAAATGATTCTCAAAGATTCTCAAGAAGCCTCAAATGAACCTACTACTCGACTATGTAATTTAAATTCGATTTGTATTATTTGAGGCTCTTTGATCACCATTTGAGACTCATTGAGGCTCTTTGAGCATTATTTGAGGCTCAAAATGCTTTTTTTACTCAGTGAGGCTGGATTGATGAGGCTCACTTGGGTTCGATGAGGCTAGATTGAGGCTAGATAATGTGAGCCGGGAATCACTATTTGGCAGTGAATAGTCACTTATTGCTATTGAAAAGTATACCACTGTTTGAATTAGTGACATACTTTTCACTATAAACAGTGAATAGTCACTATTTTCACTGTTTCAAATTTTAGAGAGTAGTTTTAAAAACGAAAATAGAATTTAGGCAAATCAAGTGCGTGAGAGTCCAGAGGACTTGCGTGCCGGTTTTAATCAATTATAAAATTACGTATTGAGTCCAGGGGACTTGTACGTCGGTTAAATAATAATTTATCAGTTAGCAATTACGAAATTGTAATAGTGTGGGGAGTTATCATGATTTATTTAGTATTTGGCAATTAAATTTATATATTGTAATAGTGTCAGAGAGTGTGTGATTAATACAATATTTGGTCACTCATTGTGAATGGTGAGATTAGTATTTTCTAATATCTTGCTCGCTAATTTAGCTAGAAGAATTCATGACAACTGCAGTAAATAAATTTCATTCCGCAACCCAGCTTTTATATCTAGTCATTTCTGTTACTGGGAGACCTAGTTAGATACTTCCAGTTGCGTCCTAAATTTTAGGTCCCTAGAGGAGGCGAAATCGTCTCCAATAGAAGAGGTTTCCCATAATAAAATTCAGTTATGTTCAATTTACATAACCGCCAATGTTAGTTTTGTGTTACAAATACTGTAAAGATAAAAATGTTGTTCTAACAAATTGGTGATTTTGGTGAAATTAAAATTTTTTCATTTGGAATAACGTAAATAATATAAAGGAAAGAGGGGCAAAACAGGTCCCTTAAGAAAAAAACGTTAATAGTGTGAAATTTTTTTAATAGTTCTATGAAAAATTTTCTAAACCGGAATCGCCTTTTTTCCCCGTTTAAGTTTTCTAAGCAGTGTTCCTTTATATATTAGATAATTTTGATTACTAATAATTGGAAAGTTTTGGATGACGGGCTGATTTGTTCTGGCTTAAATTGAGGTGCTACTGCGGTGGCTGTAGTAAGCGAATTTTAGGGGAAGATTGATATAATGCACTTAACGTTTCGTGCTTCGAGTGTTCAATAACTTTTCATACCCTCTGCAGTGAAACTTCAATGCCTGTTTAGCCAGCTGAAACAACTCGATTTCAGACCAATGCGATTTAGAGGGTTGAAAAACATCAGTTCCTTTCCTGGAGCAGAAAACATTTAGTTTGTACACGATAAACTAGTTCTTAACTAAATTTTAGTCCTGTCAGTATTGTAATTGTTTGTTTTGTAAATTAAAAAATAATTACAGTCATTTTAACTAACCAATTTGACAGTTAGATATACAGGCGTTATTGGCTTTAAGTTGACTTGTTTTAATTGATAGCTAAATTCAAATGACAAGTTTTACTGCAGGTATTTTACACTATTAATTTTTGATAATAATATTCAATAATAGTTAGTCATTTCGATTTTATTATAAGCGACCTTCGGAGATTGTAGAGGAAGAAAATTCTCAAGAAAATCCCAGATTTAGGCTTACTCTTTATCTTTACTCTCGGTACACGTTCTATTTGTGTTCGTTATGCATTTGAATCGTTGCAAGTAGCTCGTTATAAGCCAAGGTTGAAATTTTGTTAAGAAGACCAATAATCGGTAATGCATTCTATACAAATCAAAGTTAATTACATGCGAATGTTATTTATTTAAGATACCATTTATTTGCAAAAATTTATTTCAAGGAGTTTGTTTTGAACAAAAAGTTAGTCATGCTTATAACGAGCGTCAAAACATTAAATTTGGGCTTCCAAAAAAGTGAGGAAATTGTAAAGTCGTTACTAATAGCACCATAGGGAAAACAGATGTTTCTTATAAATTTTAAAATTTAGTTACGGGAGGGGGGGGGGGGAGCAAAGTGGGCCCCTTAAGGAAAATAATTATAATATCATTAATTTTTTTTACAAAATTACATCAACTACAAATCATTACAAAAAAATCATTAAAACAAAAAAAAACGGATATCGTGATTTTATGCGTAAAAAATTGCTGTAACTATTAATTTTGAAGGTTAGTAACTACATTTTGTGGCAAATCATTATGGATTCAATTTACTTTGACACGAAATTGATAAGAAGGTTAAATTTTTGAAAAAATAAATTTATTTTAATAACTAAAGTGAAAATTTTTTATCGAAAATAACGAAATTATGAAGAAAAAACTGTGATTGGTTTTTTACAGATATTTCTATAAATATTGCGTTATCAAAAAAATTGCAAGAAATCTTTTTTGTACTGCTTTAAATTCTTTACAAAAAAGCCATCTTGTACTTTTTTGTAAAACTCAATAGTTATTGTTAAATTTAGTATTTAAAATTCGAGACATTGTAGATATAGGAATTTCGTGTTTAAAATTGCCTGGGGTCTTTTGGGCTCCATGTTATCGTTTAGGGTCAGATACAATAACCAGACGTCTAAGAAATCAACCTAAAAAAATAATTATATTATTTTAACAGACGCATGAGAAAATAAATTATAGCAGTACAATATTATTTTTTCTACAAACAGTACTACCTCTGTAAGTTACTACCTCTCACTATTACGAATTTCCTCATTTTTACAACCTCTGCTTAACCCTAAACCACCAAAAAAAATTTTCGAACTACCGGAGGCCCTCATTTTACATTTCAGTTTCATAGTGTGTATGTGTGTATTAGGGTGCGTCATTTTCGATCAACATTTTTTTTTTTAAGTGCATGTGGAAAAAACCATTGTTTTCTAGTTATTTTTATATTAATTTCAAGCTCTTAAAAAAGGGGTTCTGATCGATTTCAAGAGCTCGACATTGAAATGAGAATAATTAGAAAACAATGCGGAATTTGAAAAAACTTTACTGATAATAATTTGTAGAGAATAAAATTGTCAACAAAAAAGACCACATAACATTTTGTAATAAGTCTGATAGTTTCGCCGGAAAAGTAAAAAGATCTCCAACTTTACTTCGAGCTCTAATAACCTTTTAACAGATGGATTTATCAAAAAATGATAAGAGACCTTTTGTGTAGAGCGCTCAATTTTCTACAAAAATAAGTATTAGTCTATTCAATCTATCGATTTGTTAACGAGTTAAAAGTACTCAAAGCTAAAAAAAAAAAATTTCCCGTGTTATTTAAATGGGAAAATCGAATTTTTTAATGAGCTAGGCCTGTAATTGACATAGAATTTTTTTTCTTGAGCGGAAAATCATTTTTTTGTGTTGAACTATGGTTTTTGCTACATGCACTTAAAAAAAAAATGTTGCTCCGAAATGACACACCCTTGTGTGTATATTTATTATATTATATCAAGTAGTTGATCATGTCATGAGACTCTGAGGGACAATGTGGACATGCGACAATAGTAGGAAATAAGTTTGTTTATTTGAAATGATTCTATAATTCAATCAGCTTGGAAATAAAAAGCCATTATCAATAATAATAAAAACTTATCCATTTAAAATGTTTATTATGAGCATTATTAATTAAATTGAAAGCAACTCTATCATGGTTACTTTGCAAATATATGTGTGCAATTTGAATAATAATTATTTTCATTGACCGCAGGCGAAAAAATAGTTTCAAAATACTTTTCTAAAATTTTTTCCAACGAAAAGTAAAGTTTATATCTGCAATTATTCTTCACAATGAAAAGTAAGAAAAAAATCCGGCTGTATATTTAATCCTGAAAATTAACTAAAAGTTATTAACTCAAGTACAATATCACTGAATATAATATTTCACCGTTTTGCTGTACCAAATCCAAGTCAACCCAACTCAAGTTAATTTAACTCGGCCAACAAAATATCAAGAAAAAAAAATAAGAAATTTCTCCTCATTAATTTTATACCTATGACATTATTATTTTAGTTATATTTTGTTAACATCAGTTTTGATAAGCACGTACTCAGATGCTAAGAGGCCTGAAACTTAAAAGTTTAAAAGTTTATAATACCTCCCTTAATGTAACCTTGATAAGTCTCCCTCAGTATTTCTCCAAGTGAATATTGACTACAATCTTCTCATCCCCCTCGTATCAAGTAACTGCCGGCGTTTTCCAACATAACGGTATATTACCTAACGACTATAGCTACAGCTATGTAAGTAAGAGGAGAAGGTAAGACAAGGAGTAAGTAAAGTTGGTCAATTCCAGGTCATTGCGTAACGTCAATGGAGTTTCTGAACTTCACAATTAACAAAATATAGTCTAAAGCACGACGGTGGCAGGTGTCGATATGCCAATCACGTATCGCCATTACTGTTCTGAGCTGTATGATGTCGTCATTTTATCGTTGAAGGGTCCGTTCGGTTGGGTTACCAATCTGCTGAAGTTTAGTCTCTGTGTGTGTGTGAGGGTGTGTGTGTTAGAGATGGTGGTTCATGATTGCAATTCTGATATAATGATGAAGAGGGTGAAGGAGTAGAGGATGAATTAGATACTAGTTCTCTTGGTTGGTTGGATGGTTGGTTAGTTGCTTTCTAGCAAGCGAGCTCACCAGCTCATAAGCCAGCTCACTATTTCACTCGATAGCTGTAGAACTGGTGTAGCTAGATGGCTAGATAGCTTTGAACTCGCTCTCTGAACCCGGTTCGCACTCGCCCGACTCGCAGAACTACAGGATCAGTTAATGCGCTATATTTATACTCCGGTGACAGTCCCTCTGATTGAACGCTACAGCCAGTCCATAATTAGGTCATCCTCAATACACTTTGCATCTCATACGAGACAGGCCTCCCCTTTCTCCCGTTCGGTCATTTTAAAGACTCAATCCCATTTGGCAACTCGACAAAATGTTTTTTTATTTTTTCAACCTGATTTTTATATTTTTTTTATGCTGACTATTTTTTTTTTGCTTTGTTGAGTGCCTCGAATTACAGGCAGGAGATGGAAAAAATATCAGATTATTTTTATGAATAAAAAAACTTAGTTTGAAATATATAAAGCGATTGCTGTATTTTTATTTTATTATATAGTATAAAATTGAAAATTCAAGCTTTTTGATATCATTTTTTATTTACAAAATGTTTTATAAATAATCCTTTAGTTTTTTAAATGAAGGCTTTGCTTTGGTCCCAAATATGGTTGGCTTTCAAAAAAATTGTTAATTAAACTCTTGTTATTTTTTTGTCAAAGGGATGTCAATAAAAAAAAAAGTTTACGGTTTAAAAAATTAGAAAAACTGATTTTTCACCGTTTGGATATTTTTTTAATTAACTTTTACGATGCATGATTTATTGAGTACATATTTTAATTATACCAAAAGTAAATTGATTGACTCGTTAGCAACTAAATAGATGAATAAATTGAATTTTCATGTGTGTAAATTCAAACAAAAAAATACAAATAAATATATATGTATATATTTACGCTACTATTTATTTATTTATTCATTTATATGAGAAAAAATTTTATTTTTTTAATAAAAATAAAAACTCAATGTATATTTGTTTTACTTTTGGGAAACGAGTTCTCGGGATTTGTAAATAACTCTCAGTAGACTCATACAGGTTTTATCAATGCAAAATATTTTTTACCTCGTATTTATACACACATTTGAAAGGTAAATGTTTGTATTTGGATTTCATCTTTTAAAAATCAGTGATTTTCTTCGAAAAATTATTTTTATCACTAAAATATAAAATATGAAGTCGGATATTTATGAAAAAATAAAAAAAAATTCAATCGGAGTCGAGAATATGAATATCAAAGCATAAAGAGTATTAATCATAACGATATATATTTCATATTTTTAAATGTATATTACATATTTTTTTATTTCCATATTTTAGTGAAATGAAAAAGTGCATTAAGTTTCCCACATCAACCACATCTGTAACTACTAATACACTTGCTCTCTTTCCAACTCGCTCTTATATTTACGGAAATTAACATCGCATGCATATCTATACATATATGTGAATACATATATATCTATAAATAGCATCCATGGGTACGCATATAAACAGTTATGATTTAATATTCGAAACGAAATTATTCCCAAGGAAATAAATACGCTGGTTTTAGCAACTTTTTGTTTTCGTATAAATTATAGCTCAAAAAATAACAAAACTACTTTTATTTATTTCAATACATATTTTTTGCTAATTTTATGCTGAAATGAATTTACCGTAAATTTATAACTTGAAACGAGGACATTATTCATTCATTTGCTTTCGTATAATTTCATCTATCTATTATATAAATATTAATAAGTTATATATATATATATATATATTAGGGTGCTTCAACTTCCCGCTATGAAAATTGAAAAAAAAAAGTGAAGTTGGTTTCGGTCCGATTTTCGAAAGTCAAGTTTTCATCAGATGTCGACGTTTTGAGTTCCTACCCTGCTTAAAAAATCAGATAGATTCTTACAGCTGTATTTATAAGGCCGTATACTTAACTATAGCACTTCTCATAGAACTTATTCATTCTCATAAAATCTATATGGGAATTTATGAGAAACTATTGGATTCTATGAGATTTTCTAAACAGGGTAGGAAGCTGTTTTGACTATTTTCAGATGAACGTCCGCGAGTGTGTGTGTGTGTGTGTGTGTAAACTTTTTTGGTCCGATTATATCTTTAGAACGAATTAACCGATTTGAATGTTCTTGGTGGCAATCGAAAGGGCTCACCAAGACTTGAAATTGATTGGATTTTGGAACCGATCAGTCGAGTAGTTTACAAGTTATACGAAAAATGAAAACTAAAAAAATTATTTGTTACATAACTCGTAAATCGCTCGATCGATTTGATTCTTATTTTGATCAGATCTGGGTCTCAACAAACTCTTTTGATTACGGTAAAGCATGTGCAAATCAGTTGATTCGTTCCGAAGATATCGTTGGGCAAAAATTAATTTTTTTTCAGCGTATCTCTCTTAAAATGAACCAGTGAAATTTCACTGATTCTCCAGTGAAATCCACTGGTTGAATCAGTGGACTTCATTGGTAAAACCAGTGAATCGAGCGATCACTGGTTCAACCAGTGAAATCCACTGATTCAACCAGTGGACTAAGATGATCGCTTGGCTCACTGGTTGAACCAGTGGAATTCAATGGTTGAACCAGTGATTCGCCGGTGCACTATATTAATATAAAGAAAATAGGTTAGATTAATTTTATTTTATTTCAAAAGTTTATTTAAAAACAAAGTGAACTAAAAGAGTCTTAATAACAATTATATTTAATTATAAATTATTTAGTAATAAAATAAATAATATTTATTAGGAATTATAAAAATTTAATTTGTTTTCAATATGAGCTGTTTGCTGTTGAGTTCTGATGGCAGCAGTATTAAAAATGTTCTTTAAATTGGGAACTGGAAAAGTTCTCTATAATTGAACAAAAAAAAATTTTTTTTTTTAGAATGTGTTCAAGTTTTGTCGAAGGACTCAAAAGTTTACCAATAAACACGTTTTCGAGCTCTCCTAGCTCGAAAACAGCAGGAAATTTTGAAGTTGGCCTACAGGGTCAACTGGTTTACAGCTTTTTTTTTTTTAAATGCTTGTGGAAATAATCATAGTTAACCACCGTCTGATGAAGTTAATGTTCATACGTAAGTTCATCACGACTTTTTTTTACACAGGTTGGACTTTCCTAAGAATATAATAGTAGAATAGAAATTTCGCAGTATCTCTAAATTTGGATGTGGAACTTACTGAGTTGAGCAAATCTTAAAACTTATTTATTCAAAAATGTAGTTTTGTTTGCGATACAGCTGGCATCTTGGCATAAATAAACTTCGAAATAACAAAAAAAAAAAATATTTATATTAAGTAAAGTAAAGTAAATAAATTATTTCAAAAAAATCAAAATATAACTATTATTCTGTAAAAAAAAAACAATTGCAGGAAACAATATATTACAAGATATTATACTTTACTTTCCTGCAAAAAAAAATAAAAATAGCTCTCTTTACATTGCCAACCGACTGCTAGAAAAAAGCATTATTCCTTAACATTATATTCTTATTTCATTTTACTGTTGAGTGTATATCCACTTAAGTGCACCTTCTGAAAGTCCAGGAGTAAACGAAAGAAAATGTCATAATGTTTACATACGAATATCAAAAATTCACAAGCTTGCTCTCTTTATTTATGTTTAGTTTTTTTTATTCTATCGTTTTCCTCTTAATGTGATTGATGAAATCTCAAAACGCGCAATAATACACTTAAAAACCGTTCGAAAATAGAAAATTAATTGGTACACAATGAAAATTGAAAAAATTAAATTTTTTTAATAACAAATATTTAGTTACATAATTTACAAATCTATCAAAACTTTTTGAGCCGGTTCTTTTTCTATATTGTTAGAAGAGCTTTTATTTTGAACAATTGTTAACACCTGTTTTAAGATTTTCTTACGTTAAAAATAAATTTTATTTGAGTTATAGATTTACATTGCAAAAAAAATTTATAGAAAAGAAAATGAATTCATTTATTCATAAGTAGATATATTTAACAATGGAAATTAATATACAAAAATGCACTGTAAAAAATCGGGAGTGAATACGAATCTTGATTAAATCCGAATTGACCCCGTTGAATTGAATTGAATTGAATTGGTTTTAACCGGGTAATCAGCTTGTGTTAGCCATTGTACCTGGGCCCATTGAGGACAATTTTATAGTTATCGGAGAGGATCGCGGTCCTGGTGATCATTGTTATTAAGCCTTGCTTTTTTTTGCCAGTCCACCTAACAACGAACTTAGCAAGCCCACTGTCCTTCCGACAACTATTTATAATTTAACCACTGTAGATACTATGGTTGTGAGTTGATAGGTGGAGGAGACATAGTTTTTATTTCAATGATTCCCCGCCCCGAGTCCAAGGAAAGACGTCGTAGGACACAGCTACTGTCAGCAGGCCCCACTAGTTCAGAAAGAACCAAGATCTAGCGTTAGCTAAGCCCACCGTCGTTCTTCTGTCGCTATGAGTCCTAGCCTTCAGCTACCATGGCCATCTTACGTCGTGTCCTTGTCATCGGGGGGTGTTGTCATCCGAAATTATGTCTCCTAAGAAGTTAATGTGGGTGTTTTTATGCTCCATCCTTCAGAGCCCACCGTGTAGGAAAAGGCACTTATACAATGGAGGATGCCTGTTATTCAAGGGCAACGTGGTGGTGGAGGACTCCCTCTATTATTGCTTTGACACGTTGGCTTACACCAAAGCTAGAGGTTATGCGAATGTTTATGTGTTTCACTATCATTTTGTAATGAAGTCGGCGCCACTTCAATTCGCTCGAAGAATTGTCGGTATTCCATCACCAGGGAGCTGCCAATGTATTGCACATAAATAGTATTGTGAAAATAAAATTCATTGGTGCATACCGGAATCAAACCTGATCCAACGCTTTGGTAAGCAAGTACCTTGTTCGATAGGCTATTGCCAGCCCATTGACCCCGTCATGCGGAGTTCCAGAGTTTTAGAAAAATTCACTTCGAATACGGAGTTTGTTTCTCCAGCGGAATGATTTCGGAGTGATCTAGATTTCTTTGAAAATCCCCATTCACTCCGGTTCGGTGTTTTTATATTAAAATAAACTACCCTTCGGAGGGAATCTTACCCCAAGGGGAGTAACTAAATACACAGTCATCCGCTCCGCATTCACTCCGGATTTAATCCTCGTTCACTCCGCAAATTTTTTACAGTGTATTCTGAATATATTCATTGAGATTGAAACTTAGATAAAAATTCTACTAATAAAAAATAAAAACAACGAAAATTTATTCTTACTTTTCAATTTTATTCTCTCCTGAGTTTTTTAAAAATAAATAATCTAAGAATTTAATTTAATCCATGAATCTTTAACAACTCCACTGTTTTATGTTGTAAAAAAGAATAAAAATAAATAAATAAATTAAAAAAAAAAAAGAATAGTAGAAATGATTTACAGGAAAAGCAAATACTGGTATACGCAGAAACACAACGTTCATATATTGCAATCTTTCTCGAACAGGCTTTACAAAAAGTAGTAGAATGAGAAGTGAGGAGGCTAGTAAGCCGACGTAGCATTAATAGAGGCCGTGAGGAGAAAATCCGCATTGGTAAAGTTCAACGCTCATGGCGCTTATGCATAGATAAAAGCTTGCTCCTGCAAAAGTAGCTTGAGAAGCTTACTCAATGGTATATAGAGATAGATAAATATCTGTATATATATATATATATATATATATATATATATATATATATATATATAAACCCCCCTTCTCACATACACACACACACGATTATATAAATAACAAAAAAAAAAATATGTATATGTATATATATATATATATATATATATATATATATATATATATATATATATATATATATATATATATCTGTATCTGTAAATCTAGATGTAAGCGCCTTTAAACTAACACACTAAACAAGACAAATCGATTGGCTCGTCTTTCTTTTTCTATTGATTGACAAACAACATTGTTTTCCTTTGTGAGAACAAAAATAAAAAGATTTAAAAGATAATAATGAAAAATTCAATGGTAAATTAAATGTATCAGTTTAATTAAAACTTTTATATATTTTTTTTTCTACATACTATCAATAGAACGAATTTTTTTTGTTTTTTTAATTGGAAACCTAAAATTGTATTTGTGATCGGACAAAACTTTTATAAAATTTCGTTGTATGATACCATAATTAGTCGGCTGGGTTTGAAAAATTTTGATTTAAAGAATTGATGTATTATATTATAATATGAACGTAATTGAAAAAATCTGATAAATGTTGGACCTTGGGTGCATTCGGAAATGCTCTAGCTGCCGTTCTCACTATATGGCAACGCCTGGCTACAAATATAGAGCTAGAGTATTTCCGAATGCACCCCTCGTGGGCCATCTCCGAAACTTCCCACTTTTTTCGAGCTCGGGAGCTACTCAGGAGATCGACTTCAAAATCTAATTAACTTTAAATCTTGATGAGCCCTTCTGATTGCCGCAAAGACCGTTCAAATCAGTTGATTCGTCCTAAAGATATCGTCGGATAAAAAAAGTTTACATACACAACCGCATCCACACACGCACGCACACACACGGACGTCCACCCGGAAATGATCAGAATAGCTTCCTAGGACCTCAAAACGTTGACATCTGATGAAAACTCGATTGTTAAAAATCGGACCGAAGTCAATGATTTCTCTTTTTTGAAAATATTCAATTTTCGTAGCGGAAAGTTAATAAATCCAAAACTCAGTTTAATAAATATAAAACAGTACATTATACAGAATGGAGAAGAAAATAAACAATGTTAATGTTCGTTAAGGTACAAAATGATCAATGTCAGATTGTAACTAACAGTTGACTTTAATATAAGAGCTTAATTTTGTAATTATTAAATTTGAATAGGGACATTTGTATTATTTATTTCTATTTATCAGAGTTTTTAAATAAAAGAACTATAGTATTTGAAAATGTAATAAGTGCTCGGATGTAATATCAATAGTTATTTTTTTTTCCATGAATAAATAAATTGATAAATGGTGATGTAAATGTCATCACAAAATTATTGATGAAGTTAAAATAAAGAGAATTATAGATTTTTTCTAAATTCTGAGTGTCCTTTTGACCAATAACTTGATTACCCTTAAATTTATAATTCCTTTATTGTTATAAAAATTGACGTATTTAAGAGTGAGACCTCGAATACGATTATTATTGTAAGATAGTTAAAATTTTATCACATTACCTTTCGTAATTTGTTACCGATATAAATGAAATTTTACTCTATTACTTTTACATGAATAACTTGATAACGTTTAATTTTCAATGAAATTGGTAAACTCGTTTGAAAATGACAAATAAGCACTTTAAGAATCAATATTGTACATTAATTAATTTCAAAACAAAGTTTAATTAAAATTCATAGTATGATTAAAAACGAGACATGCCGAAGTCTAGAAAATAAGCTGTCATTTCTACCTTTCAATTTAATTACAACATGTACTTTTTTTTTCATTTTTAGCTTCGAAAGCAGGGGAGTTTATAACCTATTTGGTTATAAACTTAAATTAATATACTGTCATCAGGACATTAATGAATTATTATCATTTAATGCCATTTATTGTATGTTAAGGAAGGGGTAGGGATTTCAGCGTGAAAAAAACACTTCTTTTGCGAATTTTTTTAATCTATATGGATAGAGTAAATTTATTTGAACCTTTTGTACATTGTTAAGTGTCATTTCAAGAACATTTCATGAAATTTGGACACGAAAACATCCACAAACAAGCCGGTGACAAAGATTTTCCAAGAACGCTTTTGGAAAAACACGATTTGCGGTGTTCACTGTATCTCAGCTAGAAATTATCTGAAATCAAGTACCCTTAAAATTTTGTCGAAGTATCATCAAATCCTCCCCCCCCCTAATGGTCTTTGATAATTTTTTTTTTTCATTTCTAAATTTTAGTGGTCATCTAAAGTGAAAAGTGCTATTTTTCACGAAAAATTTCGTCATTTTAAGGTTGGAAAACTTCCTCAATGTTAAAAAAAAATCTCAAACTAACCGTTGGGGGGAGGCATTTTATACGTAGAAAGTGTGTACCGAGTTTGGAATAAATCGTATAACAGGGCTAAGCTGTTACTCTGGTCGTCCTTACTAAGGGCGCCACTGGAAGTAATAACGGCCTCCCAGAGCCGGATCTTTGATCGTCAGGGTCGGTGTAATTTTTTTATTTAATTGTAAGAGAAGGATGAGGAAGGATAATTTATAAATAAATTAATATAGTTTGACGTTTCACTTTTATACCTTTTATTTAATTAACCCTTTTAACTTTTTCTCTTATAACCTTTGTACCTTATAAACCTTTTAAACCTTATAACTATATATCTTAATAAACCTTATAACCTTTTATAAACCTTATTTTATATAAACCTTTTTATTTTATCCTTTATTATAACCTTTTTATTTTAACCTTATTATATAAACCATATTTTATTAATGACCCGCAATATTTATTTAACCAAATTTAATAACCCGCAATAATAAAATATAGCCGTTACCTTTGGCTTTAACACACACTCTCTCAATATAACAATAATAATTAACCCGCAATTATTTATTTCTTTAACTCACACACTCATTTACTCAGTCCCCTGGACTATAATCTACACACGCACAATTTTATATATTTTCTAACCAAATGGCTTCCCGCCATAGACTAGTTCTCCCACCACAACTTTTACACTTTAATAAATAATTAATTAATTAAATATTTAAATTTTAGAGATTAATTCAATTAATTAATTATCTGGTTTTAATTCCTCCCTTAATTCTTTTACATATTTTATTTTCCGTTCTATTAATTTTATGAGTCGGTCACCTTTTTCTCAACTTTTACTCTTATCTCCTTCCTCCAGTCTTTAACTATTTTATTCACGCGTTAATTTCCTAAATTTCCTTTTCCCGTTTATCCACTTATTTACTTCACTCAATTCATTTATTTATTTCATTAATTATTTTATTTATATTAATTTTCTTAATTAATAATTTTACTTGTCACGACCGGTGACCTTGACGACAGAATTTATCCTCAATTTTCCCGAGACACTCTTTTATTTTAATAAATGTAATTTTCTTAAGTCTGTTTTATTTTGGATAATTTACTCCAATAATTAATTAATAATTTTCTCGACTAGAATATGGACTAGACCCGATAACTTCCGGTGCGTGGGTTACACGATCTACCTGGAAAGTTCTAGAATATTTCCGGCGAACTGCCTGGAAATATTTTCCTACGCGATAGCTCCGGCAACCTGCCTGGAGTCAATTAAATTAATTAATTTATATATTTTGATTCTAGCCAATTTCTTAATTTTTATTTCCCAGATTAATTTCGACGCGACGATACCTGATATATGACTAAATATTTAATAAATTTTTCCGGCTTTCGGCCTGGAATAAATTTATATAAATACCTGTACGCAATTTAATTTTCCGCTGTTTTCTGTCCTCGTCGTTTTCGTCTGGTATCTGGTCCTGGGTCCTTATGTAATTCTTTTGTCTTCTCCTCAGTGTTTCCGTCTCGCTTTGTCCGGTCTTTGTCTCCTCACTCTCTTTCTCTCGTCAAAACTCGCGTTCTCTCCTTCACCTGCTTTTCAATTAAAATCAGTAATCTTTCAAAATAATTACCGGCTATCTGCCTGGTAATTGTTAATAAATTTGAACAATTTATCGCTTGGTTCCACACTATGTACCAAGTCCCAAAATTAATTAATTACCTTTATAATTGAAATGGCGTCCGTTGAACTCAATTTTCTGCGTCTCTCCGTGTGGTCGTTCCGGTAACAAGTGTCGTCTCGCTTCCGTCTTCCCGATTATAATATCCTACCCCCCGCATGGCTTCGGGAATCTTCGGACTTCCGACACTCCTACTTAATTCTAATTGGGGACTGACAGACGAGCCTCCAATTTCCACTCCCCGGTCGACTAGTCGCAACCTACCCGGATAACCCTGGGTGGTATTCAACTATACCGACAGTGCGAACAATAGATTTTATTTAAATTAAATTTTTCGCGGTAAATTCAATTTTTACCCCGTTACAATCGGTCATGTAGTTTTCAAATGGCAGTGATCACGGACTTTGAAAAAGTGGTTTCGAGAAAAACACGTTTGAAGTTTTAGAAGCTAAAAAAGTGAAAACAAAAACTTTTTTATTCAACTTACACTGAATCATCGATTCCAGCTCCATAGAGTAGATTCCCTGCAGGAATATTTAATTATAAGAAATTACAAAAAAGAAAAATCGAATTCAAATGCACATCGATTTTCAAATGTGCAAACCCCTACCCCTCTCCTTTAAAGCTTGTGTGAAATTTATTAATCTTTATCCCCAATTTCTTTGAAATTTAATTTTAGGATTCAAATAAGGAATTTGCTTTTCAGTTCCAGAAATTAGCGAATTGCATTTTTTCGATAAGAAAATGAATTTTTTTAAACACTTTACTTTTCATTCAATGAGAAAAAATGTGTGATGAAAAATATGTACAGAAATTCTTACCAC
Organism: Microplitis mediator; assembly: GCF_029852145.1. NCBI lineage: Eukaryota > Metazoa > Arthropoda > Insecta > Hymenoptera > Braconidae > Microplitis > Microplitis mediator. The sequence continues at coordinate 8,795,306 of NC_079972.1, forward strand.
CATATTGTTAATGATTTATTCCGCTGATTGAAAATTGAAAATATTTCATGCAAAAGAGGGTGGGAATTTATAACTTTTATTACTGTTGTTTATGAATATATTATGAAAGTATTTTAAATATAAAATTTAAAGTATTTGAAGTATACGTGGCACTTGAAAGTAATGTGAACGTGAAAAATTTTTAATAATGATGCAGATGGACGGGAAATATTTTTGAAGTTACATATTTCAGAAACTTCATATCAACATTAATAAACATTCATTTTTAATATTTACTGCCAAGATAACATGCAATTATTCGAATATTTTTTAGTATTTTTTTATACAGTATAAAAAATATGAAGTTTAAAATGAACTCACAGTGTAGCGGTCCTACTTAGCGGTGTCATCACCTGGTGTTAAAACGGTGTACATGTGGGGTAAAATAACTCCAATTGAGGTATGGGGATGTGAACACAAATTTTTTAAGATCTATACAAAACAGAAAACTAAGTAATAAATAAATGTTTCGAGGAATAAAGACCACTTTTGCGTGTGTTAGCGACTCATTTTATTGAACAACGTTTCGTAACTATTTGTCACTTCTTCAGGTTCTGTACATAACTTTATAGAAATTTAAATTAATTTAATATAAACAAAACAATATATAACGAATATGATATTTAGCTAACTTCAAATATCGCAAACGCCAACTATACTCTCTGAACATGAATAAGTGAATATTCACTAATTCTGAGTGCCAATCGAACCACTTTCTGAAATTAGTGGTTCGGTTTGCACTTGGAATTAGCGAATGTTAACTTATTTTCAATAATTCATGTTTAGAGAGTAAAGTCCTTCCAGAAAGTAAGACGCCATTGGGAATTATATGAAATTTTCAGTTTTCAACCTTAATATGTAGCAACAGCGTGAAAGTAGACGTTTTCTAATAGTGAGGGTAGAAACAGACGGCAACTTACTCTCTGGGAGGACTTTACATTATAATTGCCTTGCTTTATAACCAATATTATATACATGTCCTTATTCCTAAAAACTTCTATTTAATAACTTATATGTAGCATCGGAAAATTCGAAGTAATAATAATATTTCGTTAAAATTAAAATTACGAAATTATCGTTAATCGAGATAAAAACAATTCTATTACCTATGAAATAAGCAATGCCATTTTTATTAAACTGAAACAAATTGCATTAATTTTTTATCACTTATCAAATTAAATATTTATGAACAATATTATAATTATTTCAATCATAAATTTGATGTTTTTCATAAAGTAATAACTGATTTACAGTCGAAGCTCTCTAAAGTTGCCCTCCCTAAAGTTGCTAGCTCCCTAAAGTTGACAGGATATGCTCTCTAAAGTTGCTCGGATTTTCTCCCACTCTTCTTTTTACTAAACGAATCAGAATTCAAGATTCTGGCGCGCGATTTAAACTTCTATAACTGATTGAATACATATTCTGTTATGCAAGATAGTTAACCTAGAAATACAATTTTTTCATCATTAATGAAACTATCCGAGCAACTTATAATTAATGAACAAAAGTATTTTCGAGATGTAATAAATTTTATTAGTTTATTTTTTCAAATTTCCGGTCGGCAAAGAATAGTTCAGTCAATGTTTCAAAGTAGTGATTATTTTATAAACTATGTATTTTCCATTTTAGTTATTTATTAATATTAAAATATTAAAAATAATTTAAAAATCACGATTTGAGGTTAGCCTCAACGTATATGTATCACACGGTTTGTTTTGATTTTGTGACGCATCGAAACTCGCATAGGAGAATCAATTATCCTAGCGAGAATGCAGAGTGGGGAGAAGGGGGAAAAGCAACTTTAGAGAATGGTCCTGTACGGAGAGAGCAACTTTAGGGAGCTTCAACTGTAATGATGATAAATTAATAATTAATAATTTTATTTTATTTTTCTCGCTAATTTCGTCTGCAAAGAGACTTGAATCATGAAAATTTGTTTCCAAAATTTTATACAATAACATTGTAGACAAATATTCTTTGGATTTCTCCATAAATTGGTAGCTCTATGGTGTATTATAAAAATTTGAAACAATAAAAATTTTTTTTTTATCCTTGAAATGCAATTCAACTTCTGATACTTTAAAAATAAATCTACTTTTTTTTAATACTGGGAAAAATTTTAAGACTACTGATGTTATTTTAACACCGATAACCTTAACACCAGGATAGCGAGGACTTGCATTGGTTTTTTTATAATGTAAGAGACTAGAACACGATGAGATACTTAAGAAAATAATTAATTTTTGTGGTTTATAAACTAATGAAATGACTTTTTATCTATTTCAAATTAATCTGTCATTATTTTACAATAATTTTTGTTAAATTTTCTCAGGTGTCCCATAGTACTCTCAAAATTTAAACCATCTCAAAATTCATAATTTTCTATAAAAACTAAAATTTTTTTTTCTAAAAAATTGTGGAGATCCTATTGTACTCCAGGTATTTCATTACATTTCGGTCTTCCCTAGTAATTAATAATTTCATTTCGTTGAGTCCATGAACATGAATAATATAAATAAATATGAATAATATAAATAAAACTCCACCTCGGAGTGAAGTTTACTTCGTGAGAAATAAATTAATAAAAAATAACCCGTTCCGCATTCATTCCGAATTTAATTTCATATAATTTGAAAAATTTTCACAGTAACACAAAATAAATTGTAAAATGATTAGAAATCTCGAAACTCCAATTTTTTTACACCATAAAATAATTGTCGCCCCTCGTACTTAACACCCAAAAAATACAATAACTAAAAATTTTGTCATGATACAAAAGTTAGTACCGTAGTTTTGGGGAGTAAAAAAATCAATATTACGTCCTTCATATATATGCAATGAAGGAAATGCGATGTAAGCAAGGCAACATGATCGGAAGATCCGTTTTGACCTTAAAATATTACTCTACTCGGCAGCTTCAGCTATCCAATGCAATGTACCAATTGCACAATGTGCCAATACATACAACTGTAGCCGACTAATTGAATGTCTAGTGATTGTTCGATTGCCGGCCTCTAAACTCATTCGATCTGACAATCACCGTGATCCGGATTTTCGATGCTGCTGATGGTCCCTTGCTATTGCTCATCTATATACATTGATACATTAATTGAAACACAAACCATACAATATATAAAGATATGTATAATATGTATATTAGACTGATTCAAAAAAATCGACGATTTTTTTTTTTAAATCTCGCATTGAAATACACTAATGGAAAAAATTAAAGGATCAAAAAAAAATTCCAAATTTTTGGGCGATTTTCAACAGGCCCTAACTTTGAGAGAAATGGTCGTTCAAGAAATAAAAAAAAAGGAAATTGTAGCTCCAAGTGTCTACTTTTTGGATTAGAACTTTCAAATTTTTTAGCGTTAGCAGTTTTTGAGTAATCTTAGAAAAACTAGCGACAAAAAAACTTTCAAATGCTTGCCGCGTGAACGGTTCCCATATATTCGGGAACGGAATATAGTATAGGGCCGGATAGCTCAACTGGTAGAGCACTCGGCGCGTTACCGAATTGGTCTGGGTTCGATTCCCAGTTCGGGCTATCTATATTTTTCTCAATTTATCTATTCCACGTTCCCAAAATATATGCCGCGTGAAACAAAAAAACGGCTGGTTGGATTAATCTGGCTCTCTGCAGGGTTTTTGTGGACATATTGAACTGTAAAATGCACAGTCAACATTATCGATTTCCACAATATTTTCGTTTCAGCGCTTAATTTTCCAAAAAACCACAAAAAGCCCTTTTTTTGTGGCATTTTTAAATTCATGTGACGATAGGAAAAAATTTTTTTTTCGAAAAAGCAATGGCTAATCGTTGAAGGGAATTTATTCAAGTTTTTAAAACCCACCATTAACTTTCTGTGCAATCATTGCTTTCTGAGATATCGATAATCAAAGACAAAAGGATCCTTTTCCATTTGAAGACCGATATCTCGGCGAGAAGTGGACGTATCAAGATCCATAAAAAAAGAAATTAAAGCTAAATAATAAAGGTATCCGATCCTCATAGTGGTTAAGCAAAAATAATTTTTTCCACGCCCGGAGACCAAAAACAAAAAATTAAAAAAATTTGAAAATTTTTTTGTCGCTAGTTTTTCTAAGATTACTCAAAAACTGCTAACGCTAAAAAATTTGAAAGTTCTAATCCAAAAAGTAGACACTTGGAGCTACAATTTCCTTTTTTTTTATTTCTTGTACGACCATTTCTCTCAAAGTTAGGGCCTGTTGAAAATCGCCCAAAAATTTGGAATTTTTTTTTGATCCTTTAATTTTTTCCATTAGTGTATCTTCAGAGCTTCTCTTAATTTTAATATTTAGAGGTCGCGCGTTGCAGCTTTCAATTTTCCATTTAAATAACACAGAAAAAAAATTCTTTTTTTTTAGAATTTTGTAGCTCACAAACCAATCAACGGAGTTTTATGTGCGATGTACATTTATGTTAGAAATTGGACGCTCTACAAAAAATGTTTCTTATCATTTTTTTAAAAATCCATCTGTTCAAAAGTTATTTGAGCTTGAAGTCAAATTTACATTAAATTTAGAGGTCTTTTTACTTTACCGGCGAAACTATCAGACTTATCACAAAATGTCGTACACTGAGAAAAAAATACTTTTATCAAGAACATTTACTTGATACAAGAACATATATTCTTGATAATTTTCAAGAATATATAATTTTGTCTCAAGAATTCGTAGAATTGAAGGGAATAATTTTTATTTAATTCAAGGAAAGCTATTCTTTTGTTTACTCATAATGTCATAATATAATATCAAATTCATATAATAACAAAAATAAATTCAATGCTCTTTTCTCAAGGAATTGATAATTAATAATAATAAAATAAATATTTTGAACGGATTTCTTAAACGAAAAAATTCATGTTTGGAAAATAGTATTTTTTTTCTCAGTGTAGCAACTTTTTTGTAAGTAATTTTATTCCCAATAAATTATTGCAAATAAAGTTTTTCTAAATCCCGCATAACTTCCTAGTTATTTTCATTTTAATGTCAAGCTCTTAAAAAAATATTTTTCCGATTGATCTTAAGCACTTGACATTAGCACTCAGACATGAATTTACGAGATGATTACTATTGGTTACTTTAAAAAACTAGAATAAAAATTTAAAATTTAA